>NC_046361.1:12432822-12732822 GCF_011125445.2 Fundulus heteroclitus
AGGGAGCCATTGCATAAGACAGCCACATTGGGTAAATGTCCATTCATCCTTAAATATTAAGCAGATATTAGACGGATCTCTGCAATACAATGTATCAATGTAGGTTTATGCAATATGTGTCTAAAATAATCCATTTAAAGAACTATTCAAACATTTTGTTGGGCCTTAATTCCCACCTGTCTGTGAGCTCAAGCGTTTATGAAGCGATTGCCATGAGCTGTCAAAATATGACTTAGACCATCTGTGATTTGAAAGCAAACCATCCGCACCTCCTTCCACTTTCACTGTCTTTTACTCCACTTAATTAAACTTTATTATGCCAGGCGGTTCAGAACAAACGCTTCTGACTCTAATGGCCTTAAGAAAAGTAAATGATCCTTAACAGTGATTTTCTTTTAATCGAGAAGGAGGACTGGTGGGAGTATTCCTGTATTAAGACTTCAATTCTTTTCTTCTTTTTTTTTTCATTAGTTTCTTCTTGTTCTTTTGCCTCACTTAATACGTTATTCCCTCTTCACTTTTTCTCACCTCTCTATCTTTGCCTCCCTGTCAAAGCTTTCCCCTTTGGATGTTTCATTCCTTCCTTCCTTCCTTCCTTCCTTCCTTCCTCCCTTCCTCCCTTCTCCTCTTTTCTTCTTCCCTTGCCACTCTTTCTTTTCCCTTTCGCTGCAGAGAATCTCTTCATTTCCTCTTTCTTTCCCTTCACTTCTTCTCTATTAGACCCGTCGTCTTCCCTCAACCCTTCACCTCCTTTTTCTCATTTTCTCAACCATCCCCTTTTAAGCCCCCTGTTCCTCCTCCTCCTCCTCCTCCTCCTCCTCCTCCTCCTCCTCCCGAGGCTCCTACCTTCGCCTCCTCCTGTTCTGCCTGGCATGACGCGGGACCAGATCAAGGAACAGTGTTGCCTGGAGTAACGGGGATTGAGAGCGACGCGCTGGAATGCAACTCCAGCCGAGCCCCCTGACAACAGGAGGAAGAGAAGGTGGAGGAAGGGGTGGTTCGGAGCAAGAACTTCCATTTTATTCACTTGCAGTGTTGTTCTCCCTCTTTTCTTCGTCTTGCTCGTGCTGTTATTCTCCTGCTTCTTTCTCTCACCTTGCCTGTCTAGTCTGCAGACGTTTCGATGTCTTTTTTTTTCTGGCGTCTGAAAACACTTTTCCCCCGTTCTCTCCCTCTCTTCCTCTGCTCCGTCTCTCCTCGTTCACCTGTCTCTCACCTCGGCGCCCAGCTTGATTTGGATGTTTCCCCCTCTTTTCTGATCCCTCCAGAGTTGGCCCAAGGTATACATGAACCGAGCGGGTGCTAATAACACCAGGAGGTCCCCGAGAGCACGGGAATGGTTGCGCAAATCCAATTAACAAATGCACTATCGGGTGTGTGCTTGTTCTTGCAGTTGAGAGAAAGCATATTTTTTCATATTTTACTGCCAAAGTGAGGACTTAGATGTGAAGTGAGGATCTTTGTTTGGTCCTGACTTTTTTGGCTCTGTTAGGTGTAGGTTCAGGTTAGGCCACAGGAAGGGTGAAACTGAATGGGTGCCAATGGAAGGTCCTCAGTAAGTATGTGAAACACAGATATATGTGTGGGATTCATAAGTTGTAATTGAGCAAAACAAAATATGTGATCCACGATCCTGTGTCTTACAAAAGTACTCATATCCCTTTACCTTTTTTCATTGTATTTAATCATGTTAAAACAATAAAATTCAAAGTATCTTGCAGGTTTTTTTTTTTTTTTTTTTACCAGTACAAAGTGTCTCCTGATTGTGAAATGGAAGGAAAAGGGATGAATGGTTTTCAACTTTCTTAAAGGTAAAAATCTGAGGAAGCGCGATGAGCACTTGCATTCAATCTCTTTACTCAGTATCTCCTGAATAAACCCGAAGTTAACAGATTTAAACATCTCACAGAGCTCTGTTCAGTCCATCATCTCAAAAAATGGCCCGACTACAAACCTACCAAGACGTGGTCGTCGCCCTGACCTGACAGGCTGGGTGAGGAAAGTATTCAAATAGCCGAGATGCCCGCAGTGGCTCTGGAGGAGCTACAGAGATTCCCAGCTGGTAGGAGAATCTGTTGACCATGCAACAAGTCGTGCTCTCCACAAATCTGACCTTCTTGGAAGTAGACAGAAAGAAGCCATTGTTGAAAGAAAGTCATGAAGAGTTTAAAGAGTTTGATTTCAAATTTACCACAAGGCGTGTGGGTACACACAGCCAACATGTTAAGGTATAGTTGCTCTACTCAGGTGAGACCAAAATGTTAGTTTTTCCCAACATATGCTGGGGAAAAAACAACAACTAGCACTGCACACCCTGAGCACAGCATTAGTACAATGAGACATGGCAGCAGCAGCATCATGCTGCAGCGATGCTTTTTTAAAGCAGGTACAGGAAAGCTGTTCAGAGTTGACCAACTTCCCTGTGAGCGTTCATCCTATGTGGAAAGATCCCAAAGACATCCAGCTGTAATTTACAGAAAAGTTGCTTCTATAGAGACTTCTGCACACCACACTTTTCAGATGTATGTGAACACCTTGTATCATTTCCCTTCCTCTTTACAATCATGCAGCGCTTTGAGGTGATCTGTCATAACACCCCAATACAATACTTTGAAATTTGTGGTTTGACAAATTTCCGGACAAAAACATAATTAAAAAAAACAACGAAGAGCTCTAAATTCAGCAACAGTTTGGGCCAAACAACTGAGGCTGTGCAGCCTCTCCTCCGTTTGGCTGGTCGCACAGAGTCTAAATGCCAGTGAAAGAGACGGGAGGGGGACATGGGGAGGCGGAGGGCAAACACATGGAGATGCTCATGGAAGTGCACACACACACAGCGAGGGGGGTGGGGGGGGGGGGGGTTGCCGCTCCAGCGTGCCACCGCACACACCCTGCCTCTACTTTATCAGCAGAATGAAAGTGCTTTCTGGCGCTATTTGAATGACACAGAAAAGAGCCCTATTCAGCCCCTGTGCTCAGCTTTTATGAACACTGAGCGTCACCGAGGCGGCGACATAAGCCCACCCCCCCATCCCAAAATAAACCCCCCTGTCTGTCTGTCCTCCCCACCCATGTACACACACTTTACACTTTGCATCACACACGCAGCCTACACACACAGATGGACTTCTCCTGTTCAGGTATGTTCCTGCTTTTTTTAATGCTTTTTTTTTTTTCCTTTCTTCCTTTCTCGACTCCTCCTCACTTGTGGGCTGCTGTTACCTCACCCACCCACCACCACCTCCTCTACCCCCCCCCCCCTGTCCTTTTCCACCACACCTCCCTGCCTGCGCTCACTTTCTCCGCTTCTCCCTCTCCGACTGTTCGCCTCCGCCGCTGAATGGGAACGCGCACAGATGCGTAAAGGGG
The DNA here is from genome assembly GCF_011125445.2 of Fundulus heteroclitus. Classification (NCBI taxonomy): domain Eukaryota; kingdom Metazoa; phylum Chordata; class Actinopteri; order Cyprinodontiformes; family Fundulidae; genus Fundulus; species Fundulus heteroclitus. The sequence continues at coordinate 12,436,192 of NC_046361.1, forward strand.
CGGTCAGGCTCCCGGCATACCCACCGGTGGCAGCGGCAACCGTCCACCTGTCTGATCCCTTTTTTTTTTCCTCCTTTTTTTTTTGGGTGGAGGTGGAGGGGGGGGGGGGGGGAATGCTATTTCGGATGGGGGGGGCGGGAGGGGGAGTATTTCTGACTGAGACCAGCCGGACCTCCGTTTGCTCGGATCAGCCTCAGACGTCCCAGATGAAGCGGGCGGAGGACGCGGACGGGAGAAGGCTGGCTGTGTGTCTGTCTGTCTGGGTGGGGGACACCGGTACATGAGTCAGAGGGAGCATGGATGCTCGTCTCCCTCCTCTTCCAGCTGCTGCCGCCGCCGCCGCCGCTGCTGCTGCTGCTGCTGCTCGATCCACAAATAGCTGCAGCTCGCCTGGAGGTTGTTTGAAGACGCGTCTGGTGATGAGGTTTCATTCACGCTAGTTTTCGCCGATAATCTACCAGCTTTGTGTTGTGGTTTTGTTCGCTGACTTGTTTGTTTCTTCGTTAGAAATGCCTCGCCGCCTCTATTTCGAGCTCCCGGCTTTGATGGCGCTCAGTCTGCTGGAGTCGCACTAATTAGGGGGCCTGACTGACAGCTGCGTAATTGGATTTATTTCATATCCGCTCCTTGAAGTTGTGAGACCTCTTACGGCACGACGGGAAAGCGGGCTTTCGTCCTCTGTTTCGTTAGAGAGAATGCGCCACGAACTTACCTGCTCTCGACTCGCAGCGATTTTTGGGTTTAAAAGCTTCGCTCGGATCTGATTGTAATTTCTTAACTCGTTTTTTTTTTCTTCCTTCCCACATTTGTCCTGGAATTTCAAAGGCCCCAGAGGTCAAGTGGGCAAAAACCATTTAGCTATAAACCGAAGATGCTGCTTTATCCTCCATCTCAAGCATAAACGTGACTTTTATTGACAATATAACAGACAATATAACCAATTCCAAAAATTTGTGAAAAACAAATCTCCAACATGAGACCAGATTGGTCTGGTGGGTCAGTAATTTGTAGACTTGTAACGGTATATGCTTTCTGCTCATTTCCACTTAACACTAATAATACTAATCTAGGCATCTATTGTCTAAAGCAACTATTTTTCCGAGTCCTAAGACTTCTTGGTAGCAGAGGGCTCCCCTGGAGGAGGACAACAGGTGCCACTGTTCTGCTCTGGTGGCAAAGTCTTTTAAGTTTCAAGCTTTTAGCTGCATTTGCTGCCACAAAGCCTTCTTAATGAAAAGGAAATCGTTTTTACATTAATGTTAAGTTTGCATGTTTCAAATAATCCTAACCAAAATCAGTTGACTTTGCCAACTATTATGCCGACCGGAAATGTTTGCAGGTAAATAGTTTTATGCCATTTTAGAAATGCCATAAAACTATTTACCCCCCCTCCCTCCCATTCTTGCAGCTGGAGTCTGAGTGCTTCCTCTGGGGGATATGTACGTGGATGATCAATACAGCGGAGTCAGTGATGCCGTTTTTACAATCTGAGTTATTTCCTCGTCTTGGAAATTCAAAATTTAGGGTAAAGGTAAAATTGTGTAACACTCTAATGATAAGCTAGCATCCAAAAGGGGACTCTGTGTAACTCTGGCACTTACAACAGGACTGTGTATGATGGCTAACGGATCAAAATCTTCTTGTTCACAGGAGAGATGACAAGACGTCAGTCAGCCCGAGCATGAGGAGGAGTCATGTTGCCTCTGATGGGGATTTTTGGTGCTTGCCGGATCTCTAACCTGTTGCCCCGTCCTCCGACTCCCAAATGTTCCCTCCTGTTTGACGATTCTCCGCGTGTGTCTCATTTAACCTGCACATTTTTCATCTTCCCATCAGCCCCGGAGGGTTAGCGCGTGTTTTTCGTTCATCTGGTAGAGGGCAGAGTGTCAGCTCGTCTTCCTCTGGAGGGATCCGTGTCCTTCACCTGCTGTCTGTTTTCCAGTTTTGTTCGCCTGAGGTGGTTTTCTTTGAAGCCGTTTCCCTTCCTGTCATCGCAGTTTCTGTCTCCTTGCTTAAAATCGGCAGTCCTTCCCCATTCCCAGTTCACTGTATGGCTTTTTATTCCTATCTGACTGTGTTAATGGCTCATATAGGGATGGAAGCCATGCACTGCGCTGGGAGCAAAGCACACTGGGCCACAAACTCCATCTTCACACGCTTCACGCTTGTCCTTACAGAAGGCACCGAATGCACAGACACGTTCGGGCCACGGCGTGCCGCAAACCCGTCTCTCAGACCCATTGGCACGCACTTCACAAATAAACATTCGTGCATTTGTTTATGCGTACGCATGCCGTAATTATGCATATGTATGCCGGGGCGCCCACTGCCAACGCTGAAGCTGGAAATGCCTCCCTCCCTTCCCCCAGCCTCCTCGTCCCATCAGGCATCCCGCTGCAGCGAGTCGGTCTGAAGCTGTCAACTGTATCAGCTGACAGACGGTTCTCTGAAGTGAAGCACGCACATCTGCCACAGCATCCCAACATGTTCCGTCCAGACCGCGACAGAGATGGAGGGGAAATTATGTTCGGAACGGAAACGGGCCGGATTGATTCGGAGAGCAGAGAGGGAGTTGTGGGGACGAGGCAAGGCTCGTCACCAAAGACTCCATTCTGTCGTGCTCTTTTCCAGTTAAAAGCTTTGTATCCTGAGATACACGACATTCCCAGCAGGGAGGCATGGGAACCTCAGCAGAGCTGTGGTGTGCAGAAGATCCTCACCAGGTGTCAGTTTTGCAGTTTGGTTACAGCTCGGTGTCTTCCTGACAGTGACACATATGCAGATAATAAAAAAAAAAGGGAAACACATTTGTGAAATATTGATAGTTTAGGCTGTACAAGAAAGAGAAAAACATATTTGTCAAAAAAATCACATTAGTGTTAAGTAAATGACATGTCTGACACTGAAATGAACGTTTCAAACCAAAGATCGTGTGCTGTCTGCAAACATCAACTCAGACGGAAACCCATCCGTGAATTTAAATGGCACAATACTGGCTTACTGTCCACAAGCACTCACCAGGTGACTCCTGGTCCAGCTGTTAAGGCCTATTTACACTGTAAAATCCTTTAAACAGCCACTGAAGTAAAATCTTTACCAAATGTCAGTGAATATTAGTGCTTTTTAAGGACGTTTTTTTTTTGTTTCGAAACAGTTGCCCAGTCATGATTGCTTGGTACATACAGTATAACAAAGGATTCACATTACAGCATAGATTGCTCTTAACTTCCTACCATTGTGGCACTTGACAGAATTGCATCAATCTTCTTTATTTTTTTTTTTTTTTTTTTGTTTACTGATTTTTGGTGTTATTTGAAGTCCCGATTCAAATGTTTATGGATTCAGATTTTTTTTATAAAAAAGAATGTAACATATAGAAAAGAAAACTGCACTGATCAGTTGGCTGATCAGGATCAAATACTAAAAAAGCTGGAATGATTTTTCAGATACAACACATATAAAACCGAGTGACCGAACAGTAGGTACTTTTTTTCATTTTCTAAAAATCCGAGCAAAAACTACAGATGGAAATGAAACGATCAAACCTTTTCAGGGTGGATGATATTTTTTTTTTTTCCCAGTTTTGTTTGAGATCTGATTTGTTAATTCAGATTTTGATCAGTTTAACTTTTTTTCCCTAAAAAAGAGAAAACAAATGAGCTGCAAGTTTTCCATTTGTTTATTTTTATGAAGACTGGTAGATTTGAACCCAGGAGAAAATTACTAAATTACAAAAAATGTCTACATTTATTCAAAAAAGTGTATGTCCTTAATCTTGTTTAGTTTTTAATCCACTTAATGAATTATTTCAAATAATTGTTGGAAAATGTGTGCATAAATTTGACCCCAAAGACAAAAATGTTTTTATTGGAGATGCACAACTTTATTGGTTATAGATCAGCTCTCTCAAAATCAGAATTAGGCTTTTCCAAACCAATGCTAATTTTGATTCCTAGGACAAAAACACATTTAAAAATGTTACAAGCTCTTTGATGGAGGTAGTAGTTTCAAATCAGACATAGAGATTAGAGGAATGCTAAAACATTCTTGTTTCTGCTTCATAGCACATTTTTCATTATGTGATTTCTGTTCGACTTAAAAAAATCCACCAAAGTATATGCTGTTTGGTGGCGTATTTAGTTTAATTGGTTCTAATGGACAACATGAAAAAAATCGTATTTTCTGTGTTTGATCTGGAAATCAATGATTAGCAAAAAATAACAGGTCAACTCCAATCTCAGAACAAAACTATCAGTGCATCTCTAAATGCGATTAAAACACATTTTTATAGATACTGCAGTATATTCAGATTCATGTCATTACAATGTTTTAATTTAGTTTTTAAAAAGTAGTGGTGGTGTTCAGCTGAATAGGTACATGTCTGTAAGCTAAATCTCATAGCTGACAGCTGATTTTATTTGGTTTTAATTAGTTTCTCCATGGTGAAGCTCTTCTGCAGCTGAGCTCTAACTCACCTGTTTAGTTAAAAAAACTCATGAATGTGCAGAAACCCATCACGATGCTCTCTTTTTATAGAATTCAATGACTGCTCTCAAAATGTCACTGAGGGAAATAAATTGAAGATAACGCTTAAATATCAAGAGTAGGAGGACTCAGTTTAAGCTCTTCAAAGGTCTTCATGCATGGCAAGCTGATCTATTATGTATTAGACAGGATCCTCTGAGCAGATATCTATAATTCAGTTTTTCCTTGTCAAAATGAACATTTCATATATCTGTAAAGTGAAGTGTGTAGTCGAATATGTACATCTCAAACGTCCCTGATTTGAGCTTCATTTCCAAATGTTCAAAAAAGATGTTTCAGGTTTATTTTAGGGATTTTGAGGGAATGTGTTTTAATACAAAACAGGTAAGATTTAGGTATGACCAATTAACAGTATTACAAATATACAAAATGTGACTCCCAGTGCAAATGTCGCTAATGTTATTTCAGTGTAGGAAGAATGTACTTGTGAATAAATAGAGCTGAAAGGCCAGTACACACAAATGGGAACAATCATACATTTTCTTCCAACAAGATACCTTTTTGAGATCTTTGACATTGTTATTCTGAAAAAGAAAAATATTTTTTTTATGTCTGAAATATTATTTTTTACCTAGAGGAAGTGTATTATCCATATCTGCAATACATTACCAGGCTGGCACAAAGGTTGCTTGAAATTTTTGAAGCAGGGGTGCGTACAGATTTTTTTTTTAAGGGGACCACAGATAATGTTGCCAAGGTACACTAAAATTAAAAACTCTGACAGAATCTAAAGCTTTACGCTTCTGTGGCAACACCTAGAATGTTGTTCCCATAAAATCATCTCCTGTTTTATATTAGAGCGTTATTTAGCCCAAATAACATTTTGGGCTAAATAATATTTTAAAAATACTATAGAAATGCAGATTTATTTTTTTATTTTTTTATCTGTAAATGAGCTCCTGGGGTCATTTGAGGGCGGAGACAGGGATAAGGCAAAGACATGCAAAAGGAACAAAATTAGGGACAGATATTTTCATTTAAATTATTAAATGACAAATTAATATAATCTCGGATGCACTTTCAAATATAGTTTTTACAATCAGAAATGGATTATATATCTTTTTACTTGAGCTTTTTATCACCAGAGTTTTATTTGGAATTCGAGACGTTTTATTACTGTTGTCTGACAAAAAAATACAAAAGAATGGTTGATTTTATGTTACAAGAGCTTGCCATACAGGAATTGGTTATTCGTGACAGTCTTGTTTGAAACAAGGCACAACAGTGCCGCTTGGTGGTTAGATGAGGAATTACATCTATGGCAGCTGAATACTGAAAGCTTAGCATTAGCTAAAATACCTCATATACACAAGATTGTAAATGTGAATGTAGACTGGTTCACATAGCAGTACTGTAGTTTAGAAGAAAGAAAGTTCACATTTTTTTCTGGCATTTAGTTTAAAAAGAAAAGGAAACAGCGGAAGTGACGTCACTGCCCAGCCCCCAAGACAACAACCGGGGTTCAGTTCTGATGTTATGAAAACTCCTCAATGAAATGTTAAGTAACTGCCTGCTTCTTGAGCGTTACACAAGACCATTGGAGAGGTTAGCCTCCGCTGCTCGATCCGTCGGCCAAAAAAAAAAAAAAAAAAAACTCCAGGAAGTAATCTGGAGTGAGCGAGGAAGACACCAGACAGCATGGCCAAGAGGAGAAAGTGTGCAGAGACGGAGGCCGATACAAAGAAGGCGAAGCAGATGCTGAGTGCAGGAAGCAGAGGAGCAAAGACAAGATGCAAGAAGGAAGATCCAGGTATAACAAGTCAGGAATGCAAAGCTGAGGTTATTAGTAGTATCTGTAGCTCTGCAAGGGTTAGAAAGTGGTGCAGGATTGGACTGTGTGTGTAAATCGGTGCAGCTTGGGTCACTGTTGCAGCAGTAGATCGAGTGGCTATTGTGCGCTTGATTTTATCCTAAATTTACACCCGAAACTACTTCAAGTTGTGCAAAAAAAACCCGCAACGTTCATGCTATTTCATTGCATGATCCTCCCCGAAAATTTCGATACCATTCATGGTTAATAATGAGATTTTCTATTAAGTTTAGCTGCTTGTGCTGCACATGTGTGTTTACTTTCCGGCTGTTGGCATAAACAGACAGCGTGAGCCTTCAGTGCAGGTGCATGGAGGGATGATGGATGTGCATGGTTGCTGGAGTGGATCTACTGTCCTACATGCACATCTGTGCTCTACTTCATCCAAACGTGAAGCACAAAACTTCACGCCTGTACAAAACATGCGAGATTTGTGCTTTATTATCCTGCTGGTTTGTTCATTGCTTTTTTTTGTCTTTTTCTCCCCAATGAAAACTCACGTAAACCTTTTTTAATTAAATTTTATTTTTATCGTGCCAATTCACAACATCTCATCTCAAGGCACTTTCCAAAGTCAAATTCAATCAAATCATACAGATTTGGTCAAAAAGTTTCCTGTCTAAGGAAGCCCAGTAGATTGCATCAAAGTCTTGACAAGCAGCATTCACTCCTCCTGAAGAAGCGTAGAGCCACAGGGAGAGTCGTCTGCCTTGTTGATGGCTTTGCAGAAATCCCTCATACTGAGCAAGCATGAAGCGACAGTGGAGAGGAAAACTCCCCTTTAACAGGGAGGAAAACCTCCAGCAGAACCAGGCTCAGTGTGAACGATCATCTGCCTCGACTGACTGGGGGTTACAGAAGACAGAGCAGAGACACAACAAGAGAGACAAAAAAAGCACAGAAGCACACATTGATCTAGGAATACTTTCTATGTTAGATGGTAACAGCGGATGATCTGTCTCCCTGGATGGTGTCACAGCCAATAGAACGCCTGACCAGGTGTACCTACTATGAAGAAAATGAAGACAGAGAGATCAAAAAGTTAAAATCTGAACTAACAAACAATGCAAATTGGAGAACAGTAGGAGAACTCTGCAGAGTGAGGAAAACTAGATCTTGATGCCAGTTTGATACAACAAATAATGTTAATGAATGAGATGCACAAGTTTGAATCTGATGCAAATTTCTTCTAAGCCACTCAGGTACAAAATCATACATAAAGATGGATTAATGCAAGGAGAACAACCAAATTAAATGAATACAGAAGGCCAGTCAGAAGGATTTTTCAAAAACACTGAGTTTCACTTTATCATTATTATTATTATTTGCAATGTGGTCGTTGGAGTGCATTTGTATACTTTATCTTTTGCACCGTAGTTAATATAACTATCTGTACATAAAATTCTTAGAAATTAGCTGTAGCCCTGTTTTCACTTGTGCAGTTTGCTTTGTTTAACTATCATTTGACATATAGAGAAATCTGTATGCGCTAAAATATTTTCAACGCTTATGTTTAACGGTTCAGAAAATAAAAATTCCTGACTTCAAATTCCTCATAAAAGGTGTTTTGCTTTTTTCTCGGTCTAGAAAATGTTGCCTCAGGGAAAGAGGAGAAGCTTGAGAGGAAAGTCAACCCCAAATCCCGTCTGAGCTCAAAACGTGCAGCACGTAATAAATCCTCCTCCACCCCCAACGCTGACGGCAGAACCAGTAAGTACTTCCTGTCTGCGCTCGGGGAGCAGGTTAACAGTGAGGACGACTTTGACACGGGGACTGCTGCACCGCCCGTAGTTAAGGAGAGCGTCCAGAAACCAGTGGAAGACGAAGAAGAAAAAATGGAGGACGACGATGACGACAGCGAGGATGAGGATGAATGGGAGGAAGTGGAAGGCAAGTGTGCATGATGGGAGGTTTTTGTGGTGCCAGCGGACGGCTGGAAGCAGCTGGATCTGAAAGTGTCGGCTTTGTTGTCTGTGTGTGGGTCAGAGCTGGCTGAGCCGCTGGGTCCGGTTGAACCCCCAGAGCCCGTCCTGCCCTCTCAGCCCGTGGAGATCGAGATCGAGACCGCAGAAGTCAGAAAGCAGTGAGTAAATATGTGCACGGATGATCAAAAAATAAGTACAATATTTTATTGCAGGGTATTCACACCGCTTGACCCTTTTTCCCAGTCGGTCATATGTGACACACCAGCACACCTGTGAGGAGGAAGAAAAATTATTTGTGGTTTTTCGAATGGTTCAGTAAATAAAAGGCTGAAATGTGCGGTGTGCACCCACCCCACCCCAATTAACACTTTATATAAACTAGCTGGGTTTAGGTCTGGCCTTTGACTAGGCCAATTTTAGCACCATTATTATCGCCATCACAGGATGTTCTAATATCGCGCTACCGTACTGCAGAAAAGGCAAACTTTCCCCCAAGAATGAAGTCTTTTTTTAACCTCTAACAACTTTATTTAGCTTCATCCATCTTCCCATCACCTCTGAATACATTGCAAAAAAAGAACTAAAAATAAGTAAAATTTTCTTGAAATGAATGCATTTGCCCTTGATTTGAGCAGGTAAATAAGATGATCTGCCAATGGAGTGAGTATTTTTACCCCTAAAATAAGATAATTAGATATCCTGCACTTGAAATAAGATGAGGGAGATGAATTGTTCCTATTTTTAAGTGCAAAAATCTTATTCCATTGGCAAATCATCTTATTTACCTGCTCAAATCAAGGGCAAATAGTTTCATTTCAAGAAAAAATCTCTTATTTTTAGGTCTATTTTTGCAGTGTAGCTTCCATGTTTCTACTGAGAAAAAAAGCCTTCCCTCAGCATGACGCTGCCGCCATCATGCTTCCTTGTAGGAATGCTCAGGTTGATATGCGATTTATTTTGTCCACCATCCCACACAGAAGTTCCACTTCAGCCTCGTTTAACCGGAGCACCTTCTTCCACGCGTTTGCTGTGTGGCCTACATGGTTTGTGACGTTTTTACGGCTTTCTGGTCGGTAGATTAGCAGGCGAGCCATACTTTTTGGTGGCCTAAACAGTGCTGTTTCCATAATCTAACCCTGCTTTAAACTTCTTCACAACTTTCTTCCCTGAGGCGTCTGCTGGGTCCCTTGGTTTGATCTCAAATGTTCTCTAAGAAACGTCTGAGCCCAGAAGGAGAACGGCTGGATTTATACTGAGATGACCTCACACACCAGTGCGATCGTGAAAGATTACTCTGGATAGCGCTTCAATTTGTGTCAAACCCCAAAATGCCTTGTAAAAAAACCCCCACATATTTTCATTTATAAATCAAGATTCTGAAGTTTCCTACACTGTACAATTCATCAAAACTGTTTATACACTGCAAAAATGGATCTAAAAATAAGTAAAATGATCTTAAAGTTAGTGTATTTATCCTTGACTTGAGTAGGTAAAATGGATTATCTGCCAATACAATTAGTATTTTCACCCCTAAAATAAGATAATTAGACATCCTGCACTTGAAATAAGATGATGGAGATAAATTGTTCCTATTTTAAGTGCAAAAATATTATTCCATTGGCAAATAGTCTTATTTACCTGCTCAAATCAAGGACAAATATACTCATTTTAAGAATATTTTACTTATTTCTAGTTCTGTTTTTGCAGTGCACTCACAAGTTTTTAGATCTTTAAGACAAGACCGATAAAACTGCAGCATCTCCGTTTAATAAGATCAGAGAACGGCCATTTATTTCTGCGTTTCCGACGTCCTGCCAGGAAGAAGAGGCAGGCGGAGTTTGAGACGTACCTCAAGCGAATGATGAAGAGGTACAAGAAGGACCTGCTGGTGGACACACACAAGGTGAGAACGCAGTCCGTGTCTTTTCTCCTGCGGTCTGATCTGTCAGCGCAGCAGGGGGTTTCGGACCTTCACCCGCCTCCGACTGGTCTTTCAGGTCCACCTCCTGTGCCTTCTAGCCAACGGGATGTTCCGCAACAGGCTGTGCAGCGAACCCGACCTGCTGGCCGTCGCTCTGTCGCTGCTGCCCCCACATTTCTGCAAGGTGGCCAAAGAACGCATGGACCAAAACTACCTCTCTGGACTCCTCAAATGGTGAGTCTGCAGTGTGTTGAGCTTGTTTTTATCTAGTGGAGAAATTGTAAATGTTCTTCAACTTTGCCCGTCATGTGAGCACGGGCATTGGAGTCTTTTTAGGTGTGGTTTGTGTGTTTTTAATCTCCTCCTACCTTCTCATCCCTGTTAGGTTTAGAGCAACGTTCACCCTCAACCCCGTTCTTCCCGTCGAGGAGCGTCCAGACCCTCAGGCTCTCCTGGAGAGGCGACTGGGAAGCCTCTCAGCCAGAGACCACCAGGAGATGACCCATGTTGGTCTTTTTTTTCCCCCCACCTCTAAAGACAAACCATTTCCCATCATGCAATCCATCTTTAGTTTTTGCATAGTTGCGCGGTAATAAATTAGATAATTAATCCCACTATTTTGTTTTTTTCCTGCAGCTTTTCCTGTTGTTCCTGAGGTCTCTCCAGCTCTTCTGCCGACTGGTGCTCTCTTTGCACCCGGTCCCGTTCAAGCCTCTGCCCGCCAAGGTTCGAGTTAAAATGCCCTCCGTCCCTTTTGCGCTGAACCGTGAAAGTCAATAAATACAGAAAAATCATGAAGCTTAATGAAAGGAAAGACACACGAGGTTTAGGAAGAGCAGCTGGAAATATCTGACAATAGGCTCCTGGAGAGTTTTACAAACTATAAAGAGTGAGGCGAGAATACATTTATTTTTATTTAAAGCCTACAATTTGATCATGCCTAAATCGAAAAATCGTTTTATCTTAGTCTGATTTTTTTTTTTTTAGGTTTGTGGTTGTTGATTTATTACGTGAAGCAAAAGGAGGCATTCTTTTTAATCAATCACTGAGAAGGATGTTCTAAAGCGAACAGAGTACAAGCCTACATTAGCATAGCTAGCAGCTAACAGAAGGTAGGAGAGTAGCACTTTAAGGCTGAATGCTACTTCCTGCAACTCCCCGTGTTTCTTGGCATATACTTCAATAAAAAAAGTTGATAAAAGATATAAAAGAGCAACTTAGCTGTACTGAATCTTGCTGACTCTCACTCCCTGGCAGGCTAAATGAATAGCAGACTCGTCTCGGCATGTCACAGAAAATACTGTTTCCTTTTAAAGACCTTCTCCCCTCTCTGATTTAAATTCTGAAACGCCTCACTTTTTAGTGAAGACAGCTAGCTTTGAGTCGTATTCTCTCACCAGCTTTCCCACCAAAGGTTGTTGTTAGTGATTGGGATTGTTTATGGTCTCCTTAATAATTTTGCCACCATTAAGGCAGAAAATGTAGCAGGAGTTTCCTGTAACTTTTCAAACGAGGGATTCTAAAGATGTAGCGTTGCAAAGGGTTGATTAAGGGCCAAAATAAAAGCTCCTGCAGCTACGAGTCACGTGTTGCCAGTTAGCATGTGGTCACGAGGCTGGAAAAATCAAGAGCATTCTGCAAGAGAGGCAGGGCTGCAAAAATAAGTATTTGCCCTGTTTTTAGATTATTTAGTTTGTTCTTGTTTTTACACTGAAATATTTCAGATCATCGTTGTGTTAATGACTCACAAAGACAACCTGATGGATGGATATTAAAGGGTGGACCTGCTGGTGTGACTGGGATCTGTGGCCTTCTTCATAACCAAGTGTTCTTGACAGGGCCGGAAATATCAGGGCCCTAAGTAGAATATGTTTTGGGGGCCCCCCAGTTTAAGATACTCAAAACCAAAGGCTTTATGCAATTATGTACCTTATGCTTGTGATGAAACTGGTCAAATGGTTTTATCTCAATTTGACCACTAGAGGGCTTCAAATCCAAAGTTTTACTTAAAATACAAAGTCGCCATCTTGGTAAATAAAATCTTCACTGCAGGAAAAATCCCCTCTTTGTAAAAAATCCTGTTTCTTCTAATAGAAATGATCATGACATTGTTGGTCTCCTTGCTTTTTTGGAAGTGAAATGATGGGTTAAAGAAGTCGCTGTATTATAACTTGTCAGATTACCTGTCAATTCATTAATATGTACGTTTGAGTCGCTCAAAGTTAAGCTTTATATGTTCTGGGTTAATCTATGAGCTACTCAATCAGTCGTTGATGCATTCTAGTAGAGACTTTGGTTCGCTGGCCTATTCTGAGAAAGTAGTTAATGATTCTCACTGTGATTTGTTAGAGTCCCGAAACCTTAGAAATCACTTAGTAAGACTTTCCTGACCGATAGACGTGAGTGACTTCATCCGTTCTTGTACTGCTAAAGATCAGAGCACGATGAGTTGCTTTCTGAGATTATTTTTAGCCTACTTCATGTTGTTATACAGGTTCTGCTCAAGCGATCTGTTGATTTTTACAAGTAGCTTCTCAAATCCAACTTCACCTCCCCCTGGAGGAACTGAATTTTGACAGTAAAATTACCCGGACCTGAAATTTGTGTGACAAAACAGCTAAATACTGAAGAAAGGATGCAGATCCCCATAATAACTATAGCTACCTCTACTTCTTTCCAGTCCAAAGGAGCTAGAACATCCACTGGTGCCCCAGAGCGCTGCCAGACAAGCCAGGAAAGCTCCAAGACCAACTCTCCTGAGACAAAAGCTCCTACAGGCACAAAGAGACCAGCCGGAGGCGGGAGAATGAAAGGGGGCAGCGGAGGCAAGAAAGCAAAGAGGAAAGAAATAAAGGAGGAGGAGGAGGAAGAGGAAGAGGAGAAGCCTGTGTTATTGAGAGGGCAGAGACCAAAGAATTCAAAGCGCCGCAGCGTCGCCTCAAAGGTCAGCTACAAAGAGGAGAGCAACAGTGAGGGCGGCGAGGACGAGGAGATGAGCGATGCCGAGGAATTTCAGGAAAGCAGCGAGGATGACAGCGATGATTTTGAGACCGAGACCAAATCGGCAAAGCAGAAGAAGGGGAATGGGAGGAGCACCGCCAAGACGACAAAGAGCAGGAACACCGGCGCTACAAAGAGCAGGAGCAGCGGTGGGAGACGGCAGGGGAAAGACGAGGACAGCGAGTGGGAGGAAGGTAAGGCGGAGGAGGACGAGGAGGGCGCGCCGACCAAGAGACGGAGCGGGCAGAAGAAAGAAGGGCCGGGAGGAGACGAGTGGCTAGAGGTCTACCTGGACAAGACGTCCGCGTGGGTCTGCGTGGACGTGGAGCACGGAGTCGGAGCGCCTCAACTCTGCTCCCAGAACGCCACGGCTCCCCTGACCTACGTGGTGGCCCTGGACGGAGACGGCTTCGTGAAGGACCTGGGACGGAAGTACGACCCTACCTGGATGACGGCGTCCCGGAAGAGGCGGGTGGACGACGAGTGGTGGGAGGACACGCTGGAGCCGTTCATGGGACCAGAGGACGAGAGGGACGAAAAGGAGGAGAAGGAGGTATGGCGGGCAACAGACGCTTCACCTTCTTATCTCAGTATGCGTGATCTGAAAGGCTGTGTATAGGAAAAGAAAAGCATTTTATGCATTTAACTGAAAACAAACTGTGGGTATCTTTTCTTTTTATATATATATATATATATATATATATATATATATATATATATATATATATATATATATATATATATATATATATATATATATATATATATATATATATATATATATAATCTCACCTCCCCTCTCAGCTGCAGAATAAGCTGCTGAACAAACCCCTGCCGATCTCCGTAGCCCAGTACAAGAACCACCCGCTGTACGCCCTGAAGAGACACCTGCTGAAGTACGAGGCCATCTACCCTGAAACCGCCACCGTCCTGGGCTACTGCAGAGGAGAGGCCGTGTACTCCAGGTCAGTGCCGCCAGATGTTACACAGCTTTGGTGTAGCGGAGGAGTCGGCCGTGCTGACCCTGTTCACGACGAGGTGAACACCAGTGAGCTATATAATACACTGGAGTGCTGATTTTGCCGAAAAACTGAAGTCACTGGCCGCCATCTTGCTACTCCCTACTCTCACAGAATCCCACAGGATTTGGTTGCAACAACAAGCAGTTTTCTGGCTGTGTGAAAACGTTTCACAGGTAATTTTACAGTCTGGATGTACTAACACTATCAACTACTAGGAAATTAGGTGCTGAAATATTTTACATGTTATTCATATTAAATATATATATATATATATATATATATATATATATATATAACTATGTGTATATGTATATATATATATGTATACATATATGTAAATATATGTTTTTGTATAATGTTATTTATATATTTATAAATGTTATATATATATATATATATTTAAATAAATAAAATGTAAAATATTTCAGCACATGACTTTCTCATTACTTGATAGTTTTAGAACATAACATAAAAGTATATGACATTTGACATTTTAAAAGTCTTAAGCCCCCCCTGAACATGAGAAAATCCTCATTATTCGATGCTGTAGCGCACATATTCCCTAGATACTGGAGGAAAATAGGGAGTACCAATATGGCGGCTGGTGGCTTCAAAGCGACTCGTTCAAACAGACGGTGATTAGCACTCCAGTGTATAATAGAGCTCAGTGGTGAACACCAGTGTTTAAAATGCTGGATTGCCTGGAGAATTCAAGTTTCATGAAGTCTTCAGCCGACGCTTCTCACTCTGTGTTCATGTTTAGTTTTTTTGATCGTAGCTTCTGTTTGCATAGAACAAAGCACAAGATCTTTTCTAAGCAGGAACCAGCTTGTTGACCGTGGTTCTGCTGTACTTATTGGCTGAACGATGGTAACAGTTGAGTCTGTTTGCTGGAGTCTCCACCTGATGGCGCTGTTTTGGCCTTAGAGCTGTTCTTCTCCCTCCTAACTCTGCAGTTCATGTTATTGAAATTATACATTTATTAGAAATGTATAAAACAGTTTAAGTCTAACGGCTTTACGGAGCAAATAACCCCTATAATAATAAAGAAAGTGTATGTGATTACATTCCAATGGCTGTAGTATATATATATATATATATATATATATATATATATATTAGGGCTGGGCAACGATTAAAATATTTAATCGCGATTAATCGCCCTGATTAATCGCGATTAATCGCGACTGACACTGACTGAAAGCATGTGAGCAACATGCGTTAATGCGCGATAAAATAAATATCGCCGTTAATAGTCTAATGAATTAACGCGAAATTAACGCGTTATCTATCAAACTCACGCTACCGCCACGCCAACATTCCAAAAAAAAAAAAAAAAAAAAAAAAAAAAAAAAAAAAAAAAAAAAAGTGACGTTAAGACGTCACTTTTTTCCAAAAAACACATGGATACCCCCGCTCCGCGAATCTGTCCGCGGAAAACGTGTCGCCAGCCCCACCCCCCCCCCCCAACCCCCCCCCCCCCCCCCCCGCTCGACGAGTCGGTCCGCCTCGCATAAGCTAATTCCTGCGGGAAACACTGTATATATACATATATATATATATATATATATATATATATATAATATTCATGAGTGTGTAATATATATATATTCATGAGTGTGTAATACATATATATTCATGAGTGTGTAATATATGGGGGTCCTCAGTCACATATTCAAACCATGTAGAAAAGTAAAACAACAGAGTATATACAAGATACAAGAAAAAAACCACAACGCACACACACACACACACAAGCTCTCACTATCACCCTCGACACAGAGAGAGTAAAGTAAATCACAGTGATTCCCAAACTGCAGTATTTATACCACTAAACAATAAAACCTTATATAATCTTAGACTCAGCATGATGGTGCTCTGAAAGTCAAGCATTTCAGGAATGTTATTAAGTGTGGGATATTAATCCCAAATGTAACTGACAAAGTTGACATTACTAGATATGTATATTTCTACATATAGACACATTCATTCCAACCATAACTAACATGACATATATTACTGCTAAGTCTAAAATACTAGAAACATAGACAAGTATTCTGAAGATGTGTTAACAAAGCAGTTCGGAACAGAGGAAAAGACGTAAGCGGACGGATAGATGCAGGAAGGCTGTTCCAATCACGAGGGGCTTTAACACAGAAAGCATGTTTCCCAAATTATACATTTATATATTTATATATATATATATATATATATATATATATATATATATATATATATATATATATATAAAGACCTTTAGGATAAACATTTTAAGAACATTTAAGATAATAGAAAATAATGAATATGAGCATCTTTGGTTTGTATAGAAACATTTATTTTACTTCTGATCTAAAGTCTGATGAAACACAGTTACGTGTATTTGTCCAGGGTTACTCTCTTATCACGCTTGTTCTGGAGGGAAGGCCAGTTCATGGAGAGCCCAGTGACTCCCAAGGCCTCTTGGGAAATTCTGGTGCTCGTTAACAGCAATGGTTTGAATCAGGAGCATTAATGTGATGCCTGTTCTTGTCCTATAACCGATCATAATTGGCTGCAGCTGCTGGTCTCTGTTTGCCACCATTAAAAGCCTGTCATAATCTGGAAACTGCTGCAACATCAGTGTCTCTGTCCACAGTAAAGCCCGTTTTTAACGCCAATAGACCTAGATCCTTTCAACTTTAGATTTGAAGTTTCACTCCTGGATATGTAAAATACCTTCTGGAAGAAAAGCTTCTCAGACATAGTGGTGGAAGTATCTTGCTGTAGGTTAGTTTTGCTGCTAGTGGGAGTAGTTTATTACACATGGTAAATCTTTTATGGTGTTTTTTTTATTTACTTCGCCTCAAACAGCAGGACAATGATCCATAACACAGATCAGAGCTGGCTTTGGGTTAGAAAAACCGGATCTTAAGTAACATTTCCGTCTTCTTCTTTGGTAGAGATTGTGTGCACACCCTGCACTCCAGAGAAACGTGGCTGAAGGAAGCCAGGACTGTTCGACTTGGAGAGGAGCCTTACAAGGTCACACCCTCCCTTTTCCTGTTTGCATACGCAGTTTGAGGAACCCTTTAAATGAAGACACGTTCCTACTCTTTACGTATTCGATATGTCCAGTCAGTGTCAAAATCCAGATAGAACCTCTTTTTAGTGATGACTGTGTCCCAATTTTCTCCTTATCAGATGGTGAAGGGCTTCTCCAACCGCTCCAGAAAGGCCCGCATGATGTCGGAGATGAAGGAGGAGAAGGACCTTCCTCTGTTTGGAGAGTGGCAGACTGAAGAGTACCAGCCGCCCATAGCTGTGGACGGAAAGGTAGCTGCATGCTGTTGGCTGCAGGATGTTGTCTGAGCATTATCTAGAGCAGGGCTCACCAACCTTTGTGAAACTGAGGGCTATTTCACTGGTGTTGTGTCATATGAAGGACTACCAGTACTGGCTTTGAACTAGAAGAGTCTGAGTTCACCTTAACTTTATGTAAAATAAATACATATTTCATGGATGGTGCTCTTCTTTTATTTTTTTAGAACAGGCTTATGTTGGTGACCCCTAATCTAAAGAAATTATGTAGGTGTGCTCATAAGTGCTGTGCTCGTAGCTTTGCATACCTATTGTCTTTTTTTTTAATCTTTGAAATAATATGAATGTTGATATCAAACATAAACAGTAGGAAATTAATGATTCTGTTGAAATCAGCAACATTTCCTTCAGGACTGGCATGTAAATTATTCAAGATGCAAAGAAAAACCCATAACTAACTTTAGCCGATATGCAGGATTCTAAAAAAAATAAGAGATGTGGCTGTTTGCAAGATGCTCGATAAAGAGCCTCTGGAGTCTCTGGTCCACTCACCAGAAGACATGCCAAAAGCATGCCATAAGGCACATAGACACACTATAAACCCTGAGAAGCAAAAGTTAAATGGAGTGAAGAAACAAAAAATACAAAAAAATGCTTCATGTGGAGACGAGTCAGACCCTTTTTTCAGCTAATGCAAGACATTCTCAGGAATATGGAGTTTTACCATCTGAGTAAATAAAGAGCCTGATCCATATTCACCTCACAAGACTTCAAGGTGTTTCTGGGGTCACTGTGTAAAGAACTGGGTTATGTAGGTTTCTGTTATCCGTATGATTAAAAGTGTTTACTTCCTGTCTGTCCTGTTCAGGTCCCTCGTAATGATTACGGGAACGTATACCTCTTTAAAGCCTGCATGATCCCAGTGGGCTGTGTTCACCTCAGGCTGCCCAACCTGCACCGCGTGGCCAGGAAGCTGAACCTGGATGCTGCCCCCGCAGTCACAGGCTTCGACTACCACGGAGGATACTCGCACGCCGTGTAAGAGCCACTGAGGATTTAACCACACTCAGCACCAGCACATGCTTTACGTTGACCTCCGAGCCGTAGCTTTGCAACAGCGCCCCCTTCCTGTAGGCTAGCCGTAATTCTGCGTTTTACGTGTTTCTTTGCGACGTGTTTAAATATTCTTTTTAAATTAATACATTTTTCTGTGTGTTTTAGCACTGATGGCTACATTGTCTGTGAAGAGGATGAGGAGATTCTGCGCGCTGCCTGGGTGGAAGACCAGGCCATTCAGAAGCAGAAAGAGAAAGAGGTTTGCATCTTTCCAGCGTTCAGTTTTACTGAGTAAAAGTTTTTAACTTCAGGTTTCCTGCGAGGTCAGAAAAGGTCCAGATATGTCTGAATCTTCCCTGTTCCTTCAGCTACCTGGCCGTCATTCATCCATCCACCCTTTATTCATTCATCCATCTATCTATTTGTATATTCATCCATTCATTTATCCATCCACCATTTGTTCATTCATCCATCTATCTATTTGTATATTCATCCATTCATTTATCCATCCACCATTTGTTCATTTATCCATCTATCTATTTGTATATTCATCCATTCATTTATCCATCCACCATTTTTTCATTTATCCATCTATTTGTATATTCATCCATTCATTTATCCATCCACCATTTGTTCATTTATCCATCTATTTGTATATTCATCCATTCATTTATCCATCCACCCTTTGTTCATTCATCCATCTATCTATTTGTATATTCATCCATTCATTTATCCATCCACCCTTTGTTCATTTATCCATCTATCTATTTGTATATTCATCCATTCATTTATCCATCCACCATTTGTTCATTTATCCATCTATTTGTATATTCATCCATTCATTTATCCATCCACCCTTTGTTCATTCATCCATCTATCTCTTTGTATATTCATCCATTCATTTATCCATCCACCCTTTGTTCATTTATCCATCTATCTATTTGTATATTCATCCATTCATTTATCCATCCACCATTTGTTCATTCATCCATCTATCTATTTGTATATTCATCCATTCATTTATCCATCCACCCTTTGTTCATTTATCCATCTATCTATTTGTATATTCATCCATTCATTCATCTATCCATCCTTTGTTCCTGTGTTCATTCATCCATCCATTTATACATTCATCCATTCATTTATCTATCCATCCATTGTTCCTTTGTTCATTCATCCATCCATTTATATGTCCATCCTTTTTTCCTTTGTTTATTCATCCATTTGTACATTCATCCATTCATTTATCTATCCATGCTTTGTTCCTTTGTTCATTCATCCATCTATTTGTACATTCGTCCGTTCATTTATCCATCCATCCTTTGTTTATTCATCCATTTGTACATTCATTCATTCATTTATCCATCCATCCTTTGTTCATCCATCTATCTATTTGTTTTTTTGTTTGTTTTTTAAATCTATCTATTTGTACATTCATCCGTTCATTTATCTATCCATCCTTTGTTCATTCATCCTTCCATTCTTACATTTATCCATTCATTCATCCTTTGTTCATTGATCCACCCATCCGTACATTCATCTGTTCATTTATCCATCCATCCTTTATTCCTTTTGTACATCCATCCATCCATCCATCCATCCATCCATCCATCCATCCATCCAATAACTGAGAACTCTGGAGTCTTGATAAGAAGAAAATGTCGGCCATCCACGTTGGGGTCGTAGTTAAAAGTAGCAATATTATATTCAAGCTAAACACGAATCAGGCATTTTTAAAGCTTGTGCATATGGAAAACTCACTTTGAGCATGTTTCCTCCTTTCTTTCTGCCTCCCAGAAAAAAGAAAAGAGAGCAATAGCCAGTTGGACTCTGCTGGTGAAGGGCCTCCTGATCAGAGAGAGGCTCAAGCAGCGCTACAGCCAGAAGAGCCAGGGCCTGGGGAGCCTTGCTCATGCAGAGGACGCTGGAGGGTTCTCCTCTGATGAGGAGGGGGTTGAAGGCGACGCTTCTGGAGCTAAGACAGCATCTGAGACCCTGGCACTGTCCTGGCCCCAGAACAGACAGGCAGAGGGGGACACCAGTCCAGGCCAACAGAAGAAGAAGACGACTAAGCGACAGAAGAAGGGTCAAGAGAAACACTTATTTCCCTTTGAGAAAGTTTAACGCTAGAAGCCAAACGTCAGCTGTTTTCTTATTTGGCAAACCAAGCATGACTCCTCTTTGCTCTCAACAAAGCACTAAACTGAACATTTGGGATATTTACTGGCTTCGGTAGCAGGATGTAATGTTTAGGAGCAGATTCCACGCGTGCTTTTCAGAAAAACTGAACAGAATGACGAGGCAAGGGACGGAGAGGAAGGTTTCTTCCAGCTGGGATGTTTTTTGGTATTTACCTGTGCATTTTACAGTAGTCTCCTGTTCAAAGCCAGCAGAAATTTTGCTGTTGTTAAAAAGGTTTCTGTGGAGAAAAGAAGCACAATATGAATGTAAAAAGTCTCCTCCGGTCTGATGTGTGCATTAGAGAGCTGCTGCTCTGAGGTGTTTAGGTGAAGATGTGCACAAACCTGGAAATAAACCCAAAACTTTTACCTCCACCACCGTTTTTCTCACTGTCCATAATCAGTCAAAATAAACTCTGAGTCTTCGTTTATCACACTCACCTCCAGTTTTAAACGTTTTAATCACTGCCCTGTGGATATTGGTGAGTTTCAATAAGTTCATTCAGCTGTTTCCTGATTTATGGTAATCGACACACATCTATTCTCGTCCACTGGTTGGGCCCTTTTTTTGAAGTGCGGGAAAAAGAAATAGCCCTCTGTGTCACGTCATATTTATACCCCAGGGAAACCGGAAGGTATGGATTGCTGATGCGTCAGCTACATTTATTTTAAATAAATTGTTAGTGGTGTAATAAATGTTGGATTCCCCCCAGGAAATCACTTAAAGGTTGTATTTCTTTTCATTTTTCAGCGTAAAATTATGGCACTTTGTGAAAAAAAAATGTGTTTATTTCATGCCTTTTTATGCGATTCCCACTGTAATTGTAGAAAGTGTTGTGTATAAGACGTTGAAAGTAAATTGCAGGCAATGGGAATTCAACCAAATGTTCTGCAGCTACGTTTATTCAACCCCTGATTGGCTCGTTTGTCCTTTTTAACCCAACCACGGTGAACCTTAGCGTTAATGTGAATGGCTTTAGTTCTGCTAGCTGCTCCTATTTGACAGCAAAGCATTTGATCACCAAAATACGGGTTCAGTTCTAAGTGTCTGTGTTTTGTTCCCCCTTTTTGAAACTGTTTTCTTGCTCAGGTGCTACGTTCAGAACGTCATTCCATTTACACACTGATTTCTCTGTACCACTTCTGTCTTGATTTGTTTTATCACTACTTCACATCTTTCATCTCCTCTCTATGTGTTTGTACTCAGCTGAGGGAATCTGTAATGGTAATCTTTTTTTTTTGTTTCATGAAAACTATTTTTGTAAGAAATGTTTCATATGATTAAAGAAGCAAAATAGCCTAAATGAAGGATATCTTTCTCTGTTCTTTTTTCAAGCATCTGGATGACAGGCAGGTTTTTTGATAACTCCACTTAAGACACACCTTGACGCTTTAGCAATTACCTGTAACAGCGATTAAAACGAAAACATTAAGATTTTTTTTCTTGACAGATTCTAATTTGCTGACTTTGACCGACTTTTATGACTTTTAAAAATAAAAAGGGAAATTAAAAGACAAACACAAATCTGAATATGAAAACATGTCGGTGTCATAAATGTATAAAAAGCATCCTGGAGTCCTTTGTCGTCTGTTATTCTCACCTGAAACAGAGGACCGCCTTCCAAGCAGGAGGACGACCATAAATATGCAGCCAGGGATGCAGCAGGACAGTTTAGATCACAGCCTAGGCATGATTAGCAAAAGTGTCCAAAAATTAAAAATAAATAAATAAAGGGTCTAACCCATTGCCAGCATCTTGAAAAGTTCAGGCCCAGAAGGTTTGTTTTCTACAACTCCAACACTGACACTGAACGCTGGTGAGATTCGGCAAAAGCTCCAGAGACACCAAAGCAGCAGCGCACGTTTTTAAACTTTGCTTTGAAATCCAGGGCGCTTTGAAACCTAAACTGAAGAAGGAGGCAACGTGCCGCAGTTAACAAACGTAAGCGATAAACAGTTGCAGCATTAAGTGCATTAAATCTACATCCTCAGCAGGTCCAGACCTATTACCTCTGCATTTACTCCTGCTGCTCAGCCCTCGCCTCGTTTGCAACGGGGGAGCACATCAGCGCATAATGCATGAGAAATACAGCCCTTACTCCTGCGCCTTTATGGCCACAAGTGAATTATCTCATCCAACAGAAGAGATGCATTAGTGTTTCACTTCAACCCACGGAAAAACACGGTGGGCCTTCTCTGGCTCTTTCAGATGACAGATTTATGTTCCATTAGTGGAACAGGTATATTCTTTATGGCATAACGGCAGGACGTTGGACACTGAGGATGCCATCAATGTTCACTCAAGAGCAACTCGTGCGCTGAAGTTTTAACGATGTTGCACTTGCTTTTCTTGATGACATAAGTGAGATATGTGAAGCAATATGCAGCAGCCGTACACATGCAGCTATACGTGTCTTACATTTAGGTAGCTTATCCTCTCTTTGCACCTGGAAACTCCATTCAGAATCAAAATAAGGATCAGAGATACTTTAATAATCCCAGAGGGAAATTAATTTCGTTACACGCTACAGATATGCAGATATACAAACATATAGCACAACAGCAAATCCCCATACATGTCTTTAAGTGAAGGTGTGTGAGTAAATTACTTATTTTGGTCAACGCAGATTTAAAGAATTACATGTATGATCGATTATTTTTTTTATTTACTTATCATTAATTTCACAGTTAATTTATGTAATTACTGTCCCTTACAAGGGTGTCAGCGGGAGGGGCTAACACTGCTATAGTAATTGGTATTAAGCAGAGTTGGTGTGCAGATTAATTTGTCAAGTTTCAAGTTATAGGAAGACAAAGTGGCAGTTTCAACCATTTTATAGTGCACTATATCACACAACCCATGAGGTATTTATAGGTGATATCGAAATATTTATTTTAATAATAATAATAATAATAATAATAATAATAATAATTATTATTATTATTATTATTATTATTATTATTATCATTATTATTATTATTTCAATAATTACGTATTTTATCATGTCTCAGCATGGACTACGGACTGTGGCTCTTTTGACTCTTGACATAGTGCAAATAAAAGCTTACTGATAACTTGATAATTTTGAACGAGCCCTTTTCCCCTTATTGAGTTTTACTCAGAGTCGGGAATGATATCTTTTATTGTTCTTATGCAATTTCTCTTCGTTTGTTTTTCTCACTTATTATCTGACTATGTTTTATTGCTTTTATCTCAATTCAGATCGCTAAATACTGAAATAATTTACTTCCACTGCAGCTCAGAGATGAGGGCTTAAATCTTTGACTGAATTGTTTTTTATTCTGGGTGATAACAACATACTAACGAGCGCCTGAAGCTGCAGCCAGAGAGGAGATCCTGCAGAGGAGGGGGTTGGAAGGCGGAAGTGACGTCGCTGATAAGCACCTCCGTAACCATCCACCTTCCGCCTTGCAGCCAAGCCAAGGAGTGAAAATCGCTCTCCGGGTTTCCTCCACGCACAGCCCGGTGTCCGCCGCTGCAGCAGGTCCAGCCCGCCCTGCTCTCAGAGGTAACTATCGCCCGCTTTGTGCTCCGGAAGCGGACGCAGCAGCTCGTTTAAAGGGACGCCATTCCTCCGGAGCTGCACCGGGCCTTGTTTACATCTCAGTCCCCGGAGTAGAGTAGGCGAGAGGCGGAGGATGAGGAGGAGGAGGAGGGGGGGCTACTTCTTGATGTTGCTCTTTTTTTTTTTTTTTTTTTGTCGCGTAAGCATGAGTTAAATTTAGAAAACTCCCTCTTATTGCTCTCACTGGGGTAGCTCGTCGTGTTTAGCGTTTTTTTTGTTTTTTTTTTTTCACATCGCTGGGTCAGCTGCTGAGCAGAGAGCCGGAGCACGCTAGCCTGGAAGCTAACCCTGCTAGCTACACAGCCAGCCCGGTCTGGGGCTTTAACTGCGGCTCGTTCAGCGTCCGCGTCTTCGCTTAACCAAGCCGTCCGTCACGCGTTCGCGTCCCGTCCCGACCACGTCAGGCGAGCCCGGCGGAGCCTGTTACCTAACCTGTGCGGAGTCGCAGTGTCACATTAGCCTAGCGGGATGTGTGTCACCCACTTCTGCTGACTATTTATAACCCGGATCGGCCGGAATGCGAACACTGGTGCGTGGCTGGGCTGGCATCTGGACACGCTGGCTGGTCCCCACACCCCCCCGTGTTGTCTTTCCATGTTGATATCTGCCAAGTCATGTCTGAAGTCTCTTTCCAGTTGACCTCGTTATTTATTTTTTAAACTGTACTGAATAATAATCTCATGTCGGATCCAGCCAGGCCAAAAATCTAATTTAAAATATGGGGGGAATCTCTCTGAGAGACTGAAAACATGAACACTGGATGATTTATAGCGTTTTAGTGAATCGTATAATTTATGCAGATGATCTTATGTTGTTTTTTTTAGTCCATACTGTATATGTTGCAGAGCGCGGGTCACCCAATAGGGGGCCCGCGGGCACCAGGTAGCCCACACGCAAAGACATTATGGCCCCCAAGGACCACACTTGGCGCCCACAAAACCTGCTCTAAAAATAGCCACAACCCACAAATGAGCTGCATCTAAAGTTTTATTTCATCATGTTGCCCTTTTTTTCTTTTTAATCACACTTGCATTTATATATATGTGTGTATATATATTTAAAAATGACAATATCTTTAAAAAAAAGCAATAAAATGTTTAGTTTGCATGAAGTTAACTCTTAGTTCAAAGATCAGTACTGGTAGCCCTTCATATGACCCAATACCAGTGAAGTAGCTCTGTTTCAAACTGGTTGGTGTTCCATGGTGTAGAGCGTGATAACAAATGCAATGCCTGTCAGAATGCTGTTTATAATCTGTGGAGCCAGAATGGATAAGTATTTAAAATTTTGGCAATTCAAACTGTCGGATAACATAGTTGATATCAGTCAAAAAGAAACAAATATCCTGGCAGATGATGATATTAGGCAGTGTCGTATTTTTCACTATCAGACAAATGTTCTGCCACATAAATTAAATTTGTACTCAGAGTAGGTAGAAATCTCTCTTTTTTTTTTTTTTTTTTTTTTTTTAGGGCATATTGCACGTTGTACTGAACACTTGTGTTCAGACTGTAAAAAGCCTGAAAAGACTTTGAGATTAGTTCTGAAAAGACCAAGATGGCGTACAGCGAGTGAGATCTCTCAGCTGCGATATACTTCACCGTCTTGAGAAAATCAAATGGTTGCGTTTCCTACATCCTTTTTCTTCTTCTTCTTTTGTGTTTTGTTGTAAAACCAGAATTATTCAAAGCTGCCCTACCAAAACGAGCTGCTAGCCCGCACGCCTCTGGTGATGTCTCATAGGACAACTGCTCCCTTCAAGCGTGTTTTAACAAGCGCTTGCAGTTGTAAACCTTTTTTTTTTTTTTTCTTTCCATAATCAAATTGTGCCCTTTTTATAGAGTGTAAAGTGTTACTGCTGTTTCTGTTGCAAGAATAGACTCGACAAGAATCTCTATTTAGTTTAGTATAATCTAGTCTGGGCTGATCACAGAATTTCGGACTGTACCCAGATCCACGGTGTGCCGTGTCTTAGAAGAGACCAAAAGAGTCCAGTTGTTAGTTTGGTGCAGACGAAGTGTCACCAGGGTCCACCTAGTCCTGTTGTGACCTGTAGCGTTTGAAATTAGGCCATTTAGTCATCATGTATTCTCCTTTTTTTCTTTTTTTTTTTTTTAAGAGTTTGTCATCGGGAGGCTCTGTACTGGTGATAACTCAAACTTATAAAGTAGTAATTATAATTAAGACCCATTCTAGCTCCTTTATATGGATGGTATTTACTGACAGATCAGCTGTTTAGGAGACAAAGACGATGATTCTAGGTCACCTGGGATTTTGGAGAAAAACTGGTTTATGATGGCCGTTTGTCACGCAGGTTAGGACTACCATTGTGTACCGTGACTCGTTCAGAAAGATCAAATGTCAAGTGCGACAATAAGCTTTTTCTTTGAGATTTCTTATCTTGTCCACGGTGGCATTTCCTCTGCGTCTGCGGAGCACCGTGTTCCTCTTTGTCCAGATTATCAACAATTATGAACTCCTCACAAGCGGTTAATGCTTTAGCCCCCTGTTGGTGTTTGGTGCCTGTTTTTTCTGAGCGAGTTTTGGTTTAGACTTTTAAGTTTTTGGCTGGTTAAGGAACTGTCGGCACGTATTGTTCGTATAAGTCCTGTGCAGTTCTGTTAATAAAAAAAAAAAACAGTATTTGCTGCCTTTTTTTTTTTTTTTTTTTTTTTCTCGTTTCTGCTTTTTTTTCTTTGCCTTGCGTAAATATTTCAGAGCTAAGGCAAATTTCAATATCAGACAAAGATAAGCAGAGTAAAGACAGAGTTTTTCACATAAGGAGTCCATTTATTAAAAGCCATTTAAAACACTAAATCCTGCATAGAGGAAACGTTTTCCTCTAAACCTGATTACTGGTTGTGTCGCCGTTGTTGGTAACAACAGTTTGCATTAAGTAGCAATCTGTCTCTTTAATCGTCCCCTTGTCGTATCATGATTTAGCTGCGATTAACCACTTTTTTTAAATTTCAATAGCCATGCTATCCACTGTTAGAGCCATACATGAGTTGAATAGAGAAAGACTGAGTTAATAAAATAGGTGGGGTGAAAAATGTTTGTCCCTGACATTAAGTCTCCCCCTTGGTTGGTTGCAGCCCAACATTAAGCTGTGATTTACAGTCTGATCTGTGGTGTTGGTTGCAGGTCTGCAGCTCTGATGACAGAAAACCTGCTGCAGACGCTGGGAACGTCCACAACACGTTTTCCACCAGTGAAGGCTTTGAAATGGTTCTTGGAGACAAAACCAAAAGCCAAACACAATATGACCCGATGACATTCAAGAACATGGCTGTCAGTCTGGAGAAAGCCATTTCTGTTGCTTTTCTAAAAGTGAAGCTTTTTGAAGGTGTGCATCGTTTTACGTCTGGAATCAAACTAATGCAGAGTTTCTGAACAGAAGGGGTTAAGGTTTCATATGATGGCGGTAACGTCACGGTCTGGGTCTGTTTTGGTGCCTCAGGACCAGGACGGCGTGCTGAAGGAGAATGTCTGGTTTATGCCGTGTTAAAATGAGCTGAGGCACAGCAGCAGGTCCACCTGCCAGCGGCTCGAACACAAGTCCAGGTTTTCGAGCATCCTAGTCAGTCTGATGATAAAATATATTTGATCTAAAAGATGCGAGTGCGACAGAAAAGCAAAAACTGAAGAAATCTGGAGAGACGAATCATTTTATTTATTTATTTTTTATACCGCCGCCCGTTAGATCATCAAGCACTGTTTGAGGAAACCAGACTAAAATTGATTTGCTTCGCCACATAGTCCTGTGTAAAGTGTGTAGTTTTTCGGCTTATAGTACCAATACGCCACTCTGTATGTATTTGAAAAATCAGCTTTGATTTGGCTCATTGTTCAAAACAAGATCTAGACTTTTTTTTTTTTTTTTTTTTAGCAGTACAGAAACTATAAAACACGATGTCCATTTAAGTTTAAAACCACTTTTAACTCGCAGGAATAGCACAATATTCCTGAACTTTGTCGGCTCGCGGGCCGTGTCTAACTAATGCGTAACAAGCTTTTTGGTAATGGGTTTCATGGTGAACTCGGTGACCAATAATCAGAAGGGACTGGTTACCATTGCGTAATTTTTTAAATTCTTTTCTTTAACTCGTTTTACTCCTCCTTGTCTAACTGTTCCTCTCCTTTCTCCCCAGATTGGGCCGGAACCCGTTTTCCAGATGAGCGACGGCGAGTGCGACTTCTTCTGCTTCTTCCGCTGCTGCTGAGCGCGCTCCGTTGCGCCTCAGTCAGACGGGAAGGAGGGGGCGGGGGGGGTGTGTCTCCACGCCGACGCGAAGTGGAAAAGAAGACGGGAAGTGAAGAGGAGGTGGGGGCGGGGCTTCAGCGGAACCCACTCGGCTATAAGTGGACCTCTTCTGTCCGACAGGTAGGCGGCTGGTCTACCTGTGCGGGTGGTTGGCACCGTCGACCGGATGTCTGTGGACATGAACAGCCAGGCGTCGGACAGCAACGAGGAAGACTTTGGGGTGAACTCCGAGGAAGAGGAGGATGAAGACGACGGAGGGGAGGAGGAGGACCCGGAGGATATGGACAACTATTACGAGGGGGTGGCGGGTGACGTCGAGCAGCAGAGCGCCGACTACTTCGACCCAGAGGAGTACCACTTCACCTGCCTGACGTACAAAGAGAGCCAGAGAGCGTTGATGGAGGAGGTGAACCGCGTGGCTGATGATCTGAAGGTGAGTTTACGCTGTAAACAAACTAAATCGCTGTAGGAAGATGAACCGTTCTCTCTAGGAGCAGCATAAAAGTAGACTTCTGACATAAAAACACCTTTGAAAGTATGGATTTCTGGCATCTGTGAGCGTTTGTTGGCTATTTGTAGTGGTAGAGGTGACATCACACCTTTGGAGGGGGGGTTATCTTTATACATACAGATGGGTAATTACGGATATTGTAAGTCGCATCAGTCCAGTTTTAAATAAAGCACTGCAATAACAGAACTAAAATAAGTTAAACTTTTCTTTAAATTAGTGTATTTTTACTTTATTTGAGCGGGTAAGTAAGATAATCTGCCAATGGAATAAGATTTTCGCACTTAAAATAGGAAGAACTCATCTCCATCAACTTATTTCAAGTGCATTATATCTAATTTTCTTATTCTAGGGATAAAATTACTCTTTCCATTGGCAAATAATCTTATTTACCTGCTCAAATCAAGGACAAATACAGTCATTTCAAGAAAAAGTTTACTTATTTTTAGTTCTGTTTTTGCAGTGAGGGAGAAGCAGAAGTTAGTCCCTTTCTGTGAAGGGCTTTCTTACTAGCTATCAACACAAACAAACAGCAAATACTTTTACTACTCGCCCTCCAGGGTTGAGGGCATGAAACCCAAACGTTAGCGGGGTAGTTACTTTTAAACATTCTTTCTAATATCTTGTATGCGGCTGTCCAGAATTGGTGGATCCACGAGCAAGACCAGAAAACATGGAGGTGATTGGCCTTTTCTTCACACCGGGCTTTAAAAGGAGAATTCATTAGAGTTGACATTTGAAGGGGTCTTCGGCGTCGATCTTAAACCTGAAACTTCCTCAAAGCTGCTAACGTTTTCAGATCCAGATAGCACTGCAGGGTTGGAGGCTCATAAAGTTGTCGCGCTGCACTGAGCCTTCCTGTTCACTACTTGAGGCGTTGCTCTCTTAGCCTGGATGAACCTCAGACAAGTCTCAACATGTCCTAGAAGCTAGCTTCCTTTTTAAATGGCGTCTGACGTCTAGAGGAGAAATACTCCCATTGTCCTCTTATGGGGAAAATCGGGTGTGACGGTGGCAAGAACTCACATGATGAAGAAATTTCGATTTTTGTCACTAAACTGCCACTGTAACTGTATTTATATTTTTTGGCAGTTATTGATGCTCTCAAGAAAAAAGTAAAAATAAAAATCCTGAGAGTCAGTTTTTCTGGTGTTTTCAGACTTGCTAATTGAAATTAAACCCAAATTCTTTGAAGAAATGCTTCACAATAACGATAAAATGATACGGCAAAGGCCCGGCCCTAATTGATAATCCGGTATATTAAGGAAAAAAATTCAGGATTCATGTTAAATAGAGGAAAGACAGCGGCTGATTTTAATACGTCTCACTGCTGCCTAAGACTGTCTAACCTTGAGTCTTTCCCCCTCAGTTACAGCATCGACACAACGTGTTGAAGTTTGGGGAATTTATCGACTCGTGTTTGTTCAACATAGCAGAGCTTTGTTCTGTTTTGCCGGCTGTTTATCTCTCTGTGGTGTGTTTAGGTGCAGCTCATTTCTAAAGGAGTGTAAAGAACGGCTTCAGACATGAGGGTGTAGAATAGGTTGATATTTTAATTTTGTTCTTCAGTAGGGAAAATTTATTCTGATTTCCATTTTTTTATGGACTATTTGAAGGAATAATTGACTTGGAGCTGTGATATTGTTGTGTTAGCGTAGCAATAATGAGATGTGCTGTGACTAACCAAAGGTTTCCACACTGTCCCGGCCTCTCCCCTCGAGCATCTCAGTCACTAAGTCGCCGTCAAGCGGACGCATCGAGGAGATTTTAGTTTATCCAACGCCGGCCCGGATTGCAGTGCCCATGGCAATTACATTACACTGCCAAACATAATATCTATGGTGCAATTCTAAATACTATGGTAATTAACTTAACTTAAATTGATCCAAATCAGACAGTTTTCTCCTGATTGGTTCAGATCAGGAATCAGGTCAGATGATACATATAATTATTTGTTGTTTTTGTGATCTGAACATTTAAATGCATTATAACTTAGAACAACAACTCTACTCAGCACATAAATGTATCATTGAACAGCCTGTTCTGTGACGCACTCCATTTGAATTTAGTAAAAAATCAGGTACTAAAGACCCTACGATGCAAAAACAGGCATAATCCTGTAAGGCCTTCATTTGTTTCACTTTAAACTCCTCCCGCTTTTAAGGAAGCTGTAGAATTTCCCTTTTCTTCACTCGTCAATATATATGTCGCTTTTATTTTTGTCATTTTATACGGATTAGTGAAAAGCAGAATCTTGTTGCTTTAAATCAAAATGATGTTTAAACCATGTTTTGTGTTTGTTTTCTCTTTCTTTCTTGCAGGTTTCACCATCAGTAGCAAAACTGATTCTGGTGCATTTTCACTGGCAGGTTTCACAAATAGTGGAAAAGTATGTTTCTACTTCTTTGTCACGCTTTATTGTTTTTATTAGCTCGTCGTTGCTAACTGGCTCGTCTTTCTCTGCCATGACATTTTCCTGTACCTCCTTTTTAGTTTTTTAGTTTCTTCTTATATGGTCTGATTTCCCTCTGATTATTATTGTTTTCTAATAAGGCCTTGATGTTACATTAAATTTCATTATCTGCATTAAAAAAGGTTGTTTTAAATGCAAGGCTCTACACTGGCATAAACTTTTGTTTAGTAGTGCTGCTGCTTCTCATAGACTTATTCTCTAATGTTGTGCTGTTACATAAACTAAGCAGCAAGAAGCGATCTATGCTCCATTTAATTAATGTTTTGCCTCTTTTGAATTTCCCCTTCAACCTTTCTCTGCCCGTTTTTTACACAGATGGAAGTCCAGCGCTTCACAGCTTTTGTCAGAAGCTCTGGTCCAGCCCAGCAGCTCGTGCAGATTAGCCACTGTGAGTATGACTCTTAGCCAGTGGATCACTGTCACATTCCTCCGTTAAATGCTCAAATTTGTGGTTGAAATAACAGCCGAGAAATGTGCTTCTACTTAGATTATAGTGGAGTTAATTTGTAGGAAAGCAGAGCTTCCTTTTTAAATAGGTTCTTATATCTCTGTGCTTCCCCCAACCAAATTTTAAACGGCTCACTGATTCTGAAAATCCATAACTTCCTAAGAAGATTTTTCTTCCTACAGTAACAGCTTTAAGACCTGGAAGCTCGTGTACTACCACTATTACGCCTGCTCATAATAATAATAATAATAATAATAATAATAATAATAATAATAATAATAATAATAATAATAATAATAATAATAATAATAATAATAATAATAATAATAATAATAATATGTCAAGACACGTCTGGTTTGTTGGGGCTGTGAATGAGCAACATGTTGAACAGATAATAGGTCAGAGCGATTGATTTGGCATTTGTGAAATAATTACAGAAATGTAAGATACTGTATCAAGAATCTTTATAATCACCATGTTAGTGAATTTGTTTGGGACAGACACTGTTGTGGATCAATGGGTAGAACATTCGCCTTGCACATGTAAGGTTGTGGGTTAGATTCCAGCTTTCCCCTGTCATGTTTTTAAGTGGCAAGGCCCTTAACCCCAAGTTGCCTATCGATGTGCAATTGGGTGAATGTGGCTATAGTAAAGCACTTTGAGCAGTCAGTATGACTGGAAAAGCGCTGTACATGTTCAGCCCTTAGATAACATATAATCTATGGCAACACCTTTCCAAGGAGCTTAAAGTTTGTAAATAACCTTTTTAGGCTCTGGTAAGACTCTTATCAGAGTCCAAAAAGTCTGATAGCGGTCCCTTTGCGAACGATATAAATTGTTGTTGCATGAATTAATCACTCAAACGCTCCATCTATGAATCAACATTTTCCAAAACTGTACAATCTGCATGGATGGATGTCCAGCCAGACATTCCCTGAGAAACTAGTGAGCAAATAGGTATTACCAGTAGTGTGTTTGTACCATGTAACAGACCACAACTCTTTCAGCAGGGGCCGACAGCCCTTGCTGCTTTTGGAAAGAAGCTGCTGTCTGGTAGTTTGTGATTTAATGTTTCTGAAGCGTTTACCTGATGGAAGTGGGTCAAACAGTGCATCGCCTGGGTGGGTGGGATCTGTGGCAGTGTGACTGGCCCTTTTCTGGACTTCTGCAGCATAAATGTCCAGAACTTGTAGACGACGTCCCACAGTCCTCTGTGCTGTCCTCACCACCTGTGCTAAATCTTTCTCCTTCTACACTGTGCAGCTCCCATACCCCACTGTTACGCTGAGACACAAAATGCTTTCTATTGTAGCTTTGTAAAAGTTTTTTAACAACTTAGTGGAAGGTCCAGTCCATTTCAGTTTCCTGAGGAAGAAGAGCCGTTGCTGGGCCTTCTTCACTATGTGGGGGTGTTGACAGGAGAGGTTAGAGGAGATGTGAATGCCAGGAAATCTATGCTGTCCACACGCTCCACCACCTCCCCCTGTATATAGAGAGGGGAGTGTTCAGTCCTCCTCGACCTACTGTGGTCAGGGCTGGGTGTTGTTAGAAACCTCACGATTCAATTTGATTATTTGAGTTGCGATTCGATGCAATACAGATTTAAAGGCTTTGATTTTCATTTAGTAAAAAGTAGTAAGACAAAAACAATTTAAGTTCCTGTTAAGATTTTGTAAATATTTACTTCAAATCCATATAAACATGAGTGTGACCTCACATTTCTGAGCAAATAAACATTACAATTGGCACATTATCAAGAACTACTTTGCACAATGTGCATAAAAGAATCAACAATATATATAAACAATACATAAACGATACATAAACAACACAAAATAAAGTGCATGTAAAGTAAACGTAAGGATTGCTTATCTCCTGGAATTTATGTTATAAATAATATGCACTTTAATAATGCATTTTTGCGTATTAGTGCAGACTTTAACACCAATCACAGATTTGTATACACTGAACTAGTTTAGTGTATGTAAACATTCTTACTGATTGAAACTTATACAGTGTCGGCACAGCGACTCCTGTCATGCATTGGTATTGCGTAGCATGGTTCGAGTGTCTAACATATTCTTCAAACCCTGATTTTTCAACACCACTGTACGCTTGTAGGTCCTTGCAAATGAACACGGTCACAGACTTTGTGATTCTCTGTGCGCAGGTAGAGCTGCTTGCCATGACTGATGTTTTGCCATCTGCTTTGGCCTCTGTACTAAGGTGCTTACCATGGTTATGAAACGCACAGCGCCCCCGCAGGTCAGGAGGTGAATCCATTCAGAGGAGCTCCTAAATCGATTATGAATTGGGAGTGGAATTATTGCGATGCATCGATATGTCGTTTATTTTACCCACCCTAGCTCCTCGGTGTTGCTGGTGTTCAGGATGAGGTTATTCCTGGAGCATCACTGTGTCGGGTTACGGACCTCCTCTCTGTAGTTGGTCTCATTAGGAGAGTGCCACTCTAACTAATGTGTCCGCTGTTGTTCTGTGTGTTTCAGGCCCCTCAGTCCCTCCAGTGTGGCGTGTGTCTACAGATCGTACGGCGGGACTCCCTGCTGGCACTGCCCTGTCAGCACTCCTTCTGCAAAGCATGCTGGGAGCAGCACTGCACCGTCCTAGTCAAAGACGGCATGGGAGTGGGTGAGGGCTGTGCTCCGGTTATGTCGTCCTATCTGCTGTCGTTGCAGCGGCTGAGTCATTATGTCTGCGTTTTGGGTTATAGAGGTTAGGTTCCTCAGAGGGTTTTACTTTGAATTCTGTCCAGCAGCAGGGTTTTACAAAAGCTGTGCACGTCCTAGATGTGGCTGCACGGTTTCCTATTCGTTAGCAGGGGTTTTCAGATGTGTAAAGTCAAAGTATCTTAGAAAGATTTTGAGCTTTTTTGAGAAGATTTGATGAGAGCCTTGTGGATTTAACTTTACAAGGCAAGCGTGCTTGTGTCAGCAGCAAAGCAGATGAGCGTGTAGGCGTGCAGATGGGTTGGTTTATAGTTGTGCAATGTTCTGTTTCTTAAAAAAAAAAGCATATGCAGTCTAACTAGAGTTGCATTCATGAAGTTGGGACTCTTGTTCTGTTCCTGAGCCTGTTTGTATTATAAATACCCCCCTGCTCCTTCTTAATGGCCTCTCTGATAAATTTAGTCCTCATAGCGTGACTCAGTCAGATGATTATCTGACCTCTAACCTCAGTCCAGTAGAAACCAGATTGTTTTCAAACCAAACACAACAGCAGGAATTTTTTTTTCTCCTAAGTTTCTAATCCGTTTCACTTGGTGAATCATAAAAATCAAGCCCATTAAGTCGCAGCTTTTGCCACTCGGTGCTCCCTGTAGTTAGGATTCACATTTCTTTTTATCTTAGAGCTGATTTCGTCTGCATTTGCGTACGCAGGAAGTTCCGTTAACCTTGAACTTCTTCAAATTTTTATCAGATTACAGCCAGAAACGTCTAACATATTTTATTGGCATTTCATGTGACAGAGCAACAGAAAGTAGCATGTAACCACAAAGGAAAAATTAGACGGATATCTGGCAAGCCTGGCATGCTTTTGTATTTAGTCCCGATCTAATGGTTTCTAGAAGCACATTTCGTTGCAATTACTGCTGCAAGTTAAATTGAGTTTGTCTTCCAAAACGTTTTACATCTGAATTTTGATCATTTATTTTTATATCTCAAGCACAGTCCGATTGGTTTGAAAGCATTTGTGTGTCTTGCAACAGCTTTTCGGTTGCTATCAGGCCTGGACTTTGACTGGGCCGTGCTGACACAATGCTTTGATCTGAACAGTCTCGTTCCTTGGTTTGAAGAATGTCTCCTTTCCCTTCTGCTTCACAATTATGCACCACTTAGTGTTGGTCCAGCACTTAAAATCTTCATAAAATACTAATTGCGGGGCCCCTCCCACTGTTTTAAGTGGGAGGGGCCCTCTAAAGGTGACCCTTCATGGAAGCTGGTTCAGCCTGCATCCCCCCGGCCTTATCAGCATCCGAGGAGCTGAGAAACTGCTGGTATCAATATGTTATTGCTTCAACCTCCAGTTGTGTTTTAAACTGTGAGGAAAGGAATCCACCCCTCCTAGTTTTTTTTCTTTTTTTTCTTTTTTTCCCCTCGACTCGTTGAATAATAAAAGTTTGTGGTTTCAGGTATCTCCTGTATGGCTCAGGACTGTTCCCTGCGGATGCCAGAAGACTTTGTCCTCCCGCTGCTGCCAGGAGAGGAGCTGAAGGACAAATACAGACGCTACCTCTTCAGAGACTACGTTGAGGTGTGCGACGGCCTGTCTGCGTGCCGTATCTGCTCGCTCCACGCTCCGTCAAAGTCAGGATAGCCACAGATACGAGTCGCGTTTTATTCAGTCTGTATAAACATTTACCCAGACGAGGACATCTCAGACGGGATGTTTGTCCTGAACTGAGCGGGTCGCTCCATCTGTAATCTGTTACTGTCAGTTTTATCCCAACGACAAAGATTTCTTGCATTGCTACCAACAATTAGATTAACGTTACGTCTAAATATTAAGCACATCCTTCCAGACATGAACCACAAAACTAGATGGATTTATCAAAACCCGTTCAAAGGGGCCTAGTCACATATTTTGACTATAAAAAGAAAACCCAAAAAGCAAGATGGCATCAACTGAGAGCTACTGTAAGAGCCAGCAGACCGTCCTGCAGTGCCTATATAAGTGACTATATAATAGAAATATTATATGCTCTATAAGTTTGAGCCGCTGGCTCAGAGATGCCTGAAGTTGGTGCTGCCGATACAGTGGAGGACAGAATGGGTGCAGTTTCTGAGTGATAAAGTGATGTTAGCAGCACCATTGGTGAAACGGGCTAACATTCAAAGAAGTAGCAAACGCTAAACTCCATCCACGACTTATGAAAGCATTTACCGTTTGAACCAATAGAAAGATTCAACTGCAGTTCCCACTGTTCAACCATAAGAGGGCAGCGTTAAGACCCGTTTAAGACAAATGTTGCAGAATTATTAAAAGTTCACATGAAAATTTAAAAAATTACACAGTAACATTAAAGAAGCACTCTCAGGCCCATTTTGCACAATTTGTCTGCAAAAAGTGGATTTTTTGTGACTTAACCTTAACCTCTTAGTTTTCGCGCCTCCCCTGGTATTTCTGACTCGCTCGGCTCCGATGCTGCTCCTTGTTTACTCATAGCGGTCATGAGCAATGTTGAATATCCGGTCATGTAGTCTTGTTACTGTAAATCTACACAAAAGTGCTTTGTTTACTAACAATAGAGCAAAAACAAAGAGTAAAACACAGAAATAAGCCAACAGAGCGCAATATTTAATCGGAAAACCTTTGTATGCAACCAGAGTGAGCTGCTGGCGTATAAATCCGTAGTCGTGGCACAATGCTAGGCTCATTTTAAATAAAAATTAAAAAACAGGATTGCTTTCCTGTTACTAGCATACGTTCCTCGTGTATTTATTTTTTCTTTTGTTCTTTCCCCCAGAGTCACTTCCAGCTGCAGTTGTGTCCCGGTGCCGACTGCCCCATCGTCATCAAGGTGCAGGAGCCCAGGGCGCGCAGGGTGCAGTGCAGCCGCTGCCATGAAGTCTTCTGGTACGACACGCCGTCTCCTCAAAGCTGGGATGCGACTGAGGATGTCGATGGAGAATCCTCCAATTTAAAATCCGGCCGCCTGTCGTTTGGTCACAAGTTTTTAGAATGTCGGCTAAAGTGGTTCTTTCTGTGTTTTTCTGTTCCTTCCAGTTTCAAATGCCGGCAGATGTACCACGCACCTACAGACTGCGCCACGATTCGTAAATGGCTGACTAAATGCGCAGATGACTCAGAGACTGCAAACTACATCAGCGCACACACTAAAGATGTACGGTCGCCGCCCACCAACCCACTTTTAATTCTAATGTGCTGCGGATAACGTTCGGCACACTCTTATGTTTTCAACACCAAGTAATGGAGAGCTGATGCGCTTCTCTGTAGTTTGATCAGAACTGGGATCATCGGACCAGGTTTGAGATAAAGATCTGTTTTGTTTTTCTTCTAGTGTCCAAAGTGCAATATCTGCATTGAAAAGAACGGCGGGTGCAATCACATGGTGAGTAAGAACTGAGGATAACTCAGGAAACGCTGCTGAGGATGTCCTCAGCCTGTCGCTGCACTCCTAAACTTTAACAGCTGTCTGCATCTTAAACCTGTCTGGTCTTAACTCTGTTGGCGTTTTATTCACACGGATTTCTCCTCCTCTTGTTTGTTTCAGCAATGTTCCAAGTGCAAACACGGTAGGTTTCTGCTTCTCAAACGTTTACAGCATCTATGAGAAGCCACAAGTCTTCATGCATCCCACATAAAGCGCTCACTTTAAATGAAGAGTCTGCTAAGGCTTTTTTTTTTTTCTGCTCAGACTTCTGCTGGATGTGTCTTGGAGACTGGAAGACTCATGGCAGTGAATACTATGAGTGCAGCCGTTACAAAGAAAACCCAGACATAGTCAACCAGAGCCAGCAAGCTCAGGCCAGAGAGGCCCTCAAGAAATACCTCTTCTATTTTGAGAGGGTAAGGTGCCGTCTTTTGTTTTTCCTGTTAAAGGTAGCACTGTATAGCTACCTTTTTTTTAATTTGGAAAAAAAACAGACCGTCTCTTTAAAGGAGTAGATAAAGACATGGACTTAGGACTTACATCTGAAGTTAAATCCGTTTGGTTTTTACGTTTGATTTGGCCTCCAGAGTAAAATAAAGTCCGGGAGAAAAGCCCAATCTCCTGTTCAGTTTTTAGCCTTAGCTACAGTTAGGTTGTCTTGTTTTTATGCCTGTCTTTGTGTTCATTTGTTTTTTTTTTTGTTTCGTGCGTAATAAGTGGGAGAATCACAACAAGTCCCTGCAGTTAGAGGCTCAGACGTACCAGAGGATCCAGGAGAAAATCGAGGAGCGGGTAATGAACAATCTGGGAACTTGGATCGACTGGCAGTACCTGCATAACGCTGCAAAGCTGCTGGCCAAGGTACGGTGAATGCACGCCTACCTGCAGGTTTGAATGACGGCATGCTGGAAAAAAGGGCAAGTGGAAGAAAAGGGGAGGAAAAATATTAGCATTTCCAGACTTTATCCCTGATCCAATTGTCTAAAATAATTTATTCTGCCCTTTCTTCCTTCATCCTTCCTTATGTCCTTTTCTTCTTTCATTCCTTCCTTCCCTGTCTTTTCCCGTTCTCGTCGTCCTTTCTATCTATCTTTCCACCTTGGGTCCTTTTTTTCTTGCGTCCTCCCTTCATCGTGCAGGATTTTAATGAGCTTTTATTTTAAAAAATAATCTTAAATCAGAGCTGATCTGCCGTTAATGAGGACCTGACACCTTTGTTTGAATCCAACTCAGTTGCTTCAGTATATAAACTCCCACATGTAACACATGATTATAAAATGTTTCCGTTAGCAGCTCTCATTAATCAGCGGAGGCAAAGGTGTTAATCAGGCTGCTAAACGTTTTTCCTCCATTTGGTTTGATTTTCCTGACAGAAGATGGTTTTTTTAAGTTAAAATTATACACATCAAACCTTATGTCACTAAGCTGATTACTGTGAGCTCCTTTTGTGTCAAAATGTAATAAAATACTGTCGCCCCTCGTCTGTATGGCGTTTTTAAAGTGACTTTTCCTTGTTTTCCAGTGTCGCTACACGCTGCAGTACACCTACCCTTATGCCTATTACATGGAGTCTGGGCGCAAGAAGCTGGTGAGGAACACATTACTTTCCAGACAGTTTTTAGAGGTTTCACTGTTCAAATCATCTGGTTTTTAGAATAATTTAAATTGAGCCTTAAGCGCTCAAAAACACACGCTTCCATGTCACTATTCATGAAAGAGCAAGTCTAAATGGGAAGGTGTGTGAAAAATGAAATGCCACCCCAGATACTCTCGGATTAAATGAAACCCTAGAAATTTAAAAAGCTTTATTTTTATTCCATAACTTAATGCAAATTGTGATCCAAGTGTGCCTCTGTTTTACTTCTTACCCTCTAACCAACTGGTTTAGTTTCGACTCTCAATTCTTGAAGGTACATAGCCACGTTTACTTTTTTAAAAATGTACACGCCAGTAGCTCACTCTGGTTGCATACAAAATTTTTCTGAAAGATTATCACATCCTGCTGACATATTAGTTGTTTTGTTGTATTATGCTTTGTTTTTGCTCAGTTTGTTAGTAAATAAAGCATTTCGTACTTATTTATATTTATTTTAATGGAAGTGCGTACTGCGCATGCGCAGCAGGGGTTTAAAAAAAACAAAAAAAACAAAAACAAAAGGAAGCGGCTAATGGCCATTAGCATCTCCCAGCGAAACAATGAAGAAGGGTCCAAGATCCAGTGAAAAATAAACAAAACAATATGATTCCAAGAGTGAAAAGACTGGAATGTCACTGGGAATACAGTATAAATGTTGATGTTCACTGAAGCGGACGCTAAACCTGCTGAGCCTCAGATGTGGCCACAGAGTTGATTGATGTGAGTAAATGTTCTGATATGAGGCTCTTAAAGTTGCTGTAGATCGGTTCATTTAAATAATAACGGTTGGTGTTCAATCACGCCGAGCTGCTGCTTTGCTACCAGGCATTGCAGAGGGTCACGTTTGGTCCGGCATTATTTAATTTTTATTGATTGATTTATTAAGCAAACCGGCGTTAAGATAGATCTGCGCTAGATGTCACCACGTCTGTTGTATATCTATAATAGAATGGTAAATGGACTGAACCTATATAGCGCTTTTCCAGTCATACTGACCACTCAAAGTACAATAGAGCCACATTCAACCAATGGCTCTCAAACGCACACATTCATACACCGATACGCAGCTCGGTAGGCAACTTGGGGTTAAGTCCTTTGCCCAGGGGTACATCGACATGTGACAAGGGGAACCGAACCCACAACCTTCCGATTGCAAGACAACTAATCAAGCCCCTACAGTCGCCCCTGTATCTGGTCATCGCGCCTGGCGCTGGGTCTATTTTTATCCACAAAAAGCATCAAAACATTATCAGCATGGATGCTTGGTGTATATAATCTTGTTTTATCACGATCAAACGGTTTTTGATGTCTTTTTCTGAAGCATATAACGTGGCTTTATACCTTTTTTTTATTTTTATTTTTATTTTTTCTGTTGAAAAGGGATGCCTTCTTTCAGGCTGACGCATCGCTTTCTTTCCCTCTGCAGTTTGAATACCAGCAGGCCCAGCTGGAAGCAGAGATAGAAAACCTGTCGTGGAAGGTGGAGCGGGCCGACAGCTACGAGCGAGGAGTGGTCGGAGGAGAGGGCGAGCTCAGTGCCAGCGACAGAGGGGTAAGAGTGCAGCCATTGTTCCTAGACGAGAGAGCTATATCAGACCAAAGGCAACCACACATATGTTCAGATATTAGAAATCTACGTGTAGGTTACATCAGCTGTAGGAACCCTTGTACAATAATTTATTCTCCTTGAACATTTCCACATTTTAAAACATTGTAAAACACAAACTTTTATTGGGGTTTTATGTGACAAACAAGGAGAGACAGCATGGAGAGCAGAAGTAATCAGATGATTATGAGTGAAAATGAAATTTTATTTTTCTGACATCAACACATACTAACAAATTTACTTCCAGTCCCAATCAATTAGTACATAAATGTGAAGTGGAGGGAAAATGATACACGCTTTCGTTTATCGCTGTGTAATTTTCCAAGTTTCAAAAAGTATAGAAAAATGTTTGAGTTCTTCCATATAACCTAAGGGATAATATTCTGTATAGTGTTTTTTTTTATTTTTTTTATTAAAGCCATTAACATCATTCACAGTTGGGTGTTTTCCCCTGGATTTCATATAAATATTAAAAAAAATTTCAACAATGGCCATTTGCACAACATGAAGTCTCGTGTTTGAACACACGCCGGCCGCGATTTGTTCCTCAAATTGGCGGTCAATAAAATGTATTTATAAATGTAGTTGTTTGTACATTAATTCCAATGATTTCTAAATGATTTCTTATCCATAATACCCGATGGCCAGTCCAGCCCTGGACGTGTCAACATGGCCTCAGCAAACATGGAAGATGGGGCTCTGGTCAGGGAACAAGAAGGAACTTTTTGGCTCACATTCAGAATCATGTCTTAAATATAACATTACACATCACTCTGAACACACCATCCCTGTGGTGATACCTGGCAGTGGCTGTATCATGCTGTGGGAATGCATTCTTGAGATATTCCAGGCCTATTTTATGACCACAACCTACTTTAAACTTGTTTCCATTTTTATCCCCTACAATAAAAAAATAAAAAAGGACCTTTGACGGCTGTTTGTCGCCCAGATTTTATTTACAGGTAGAAGACTAAATAGAACTGCAAAAAAATCCCAATAAAACACCTTATTTTGTGGTTTTCATGTGATAAAACGACCGACGCTTATGGAAATCCGCAGCACGCCGGTCACTGAAGCATGCCGATCACAGGTGCATAGCTGTGGATGGAGGACGACTGTGTCGTTGAGCACGTCTCATTTGTCTTTGCAGGATCTGGAGAATCAGATGCACATTGCTGAGCAGAAGCGACGCACGCTGCTGAAGGATTTCCAAGACACCTGAAGCTCCAATCGCGACTGCAAAGCACCAGCATCCTCCCTCCTTTTTTTTTCTTCCTTGCCTCCTACCTTTGCTTCCTTCCAGGATCATCTGTTGTTGCAGTCATACTTGCCCTCCCTCACCCCCCCCTCGGCACCCTTACACCTCTTTTGCTCTGTCGTTCCCTCCTCTTACCACCGTAATGCTGCAGGGTCACAGAACATCACTATCGCGTCGCCGCCCTGTCTCATTTCATCCCCATCTGTTTGATATATTTGAGCAACATTTGTTGTGGTTACAATTGTTTCAACTCATCAGATCAGATCTTGGGGGGGTTCACGGTTTGAGGTTTTGTGTCTGAAACCCGGGTTAAAAATTGCTTTTGACATATGCAACTACAAGCAATGTGTTGCCTGCTGGAGATTAGGAATCTTCCTGGGTAGTTTTTTTCTCTATGATAGCAGGATTATTGTTTGAGCCGCCGGAGTAGAAGCTTGTGCTAATGTGTAGAGGAGGAATAGGTGGTAGAAGAATCACCTCTTTTTTTTTTTTTTTTTTTTTTTGCTTTAAGGCAGCAGTGCAAACAGTGATTTTGTGGTTTTTATATAAACCTGACTGATATATAAATATATACAGGCACTTGCTAGGTCTTGCACCCGTGTTGATAATTTGATCTGGGAATTTTTAAAAATGGAGTTTGTTCCATGTGCCGCATTAAATTCATGGAAGTGATTTAAATAATTCCTAAAGATGTATTTTCTGGTTTACATCAACTCATGCGGCCCTCAAGTGGTTTAAGCTGAAAACAGATGCTTCCTGTTTTTTGTTTTTTTTCTCCTTACAAACTGCTCTCAACGCCCTCCTCGACATGCCTAACTTCAAACCAAATCTAAAAGCAGTAATATTTACGTCCAAAAGAGTGGAGAAAAATGTCAGGATTTAGACGGCAGCTACTTTAAATCTTTTTTTTTTAATCACCGTTGTTTTCCTTCAGCTTTTACCGTAATTTGGTGTTAGACCGAGACGCAAGGAGATCAGACTACAGATTTGTCATTGTGATGCTGATTTTTATCACCTTGATATGTTGAGCAAATGTAGACTGAGACATGCCCTCCTTCCTCGGAGGTCCAGCATTACCTCCACCAATCAGACGACAGAGCTGGTTTGAGCGTTACCTCTTTCACATTCGTCATTCACGAGCGCTACAGCACCTCCCACCAACACTCAGATGGCGAGCACACGCCAACGCTCCCGTGCGCAAACACTCCACGAAATAAATATTTGCTCTTTATTTGCCCCCCCCCCTCCTCTCCTCTCCCATTTCATGCTCTCTCTTCTTACTTTTACCGTCATCCCAGCGTTTCGTTTTTTGCTGTTCTTCTTCTGTTTTCCTTCAGCTCATGTTGCTCACCTCTGAAAAAATGGCTGTTGATAGTTAGATCATCTAAAAAAAAATTGAGAAAAAAAAGGAAAAAAAAATACAAAAAAAAAAACTTGCTGTAATTTTCAATGGTTGTACATTAATACAGAAATAGAGTTACTGAGAGTTTTTAAAACCGGACTAAGTCTCTTGTGTTTATTACACATACCAACACTGAAGAAACACGCAACACAAATTCATCTGTCAAAACATATTTCTCACATCTCAGAAAAAAAATTTAAAGTTTGAGAAAATCATTCACATATGAAATCTGATGGTAAACTAAAATTATATAAATTATTACACCCTCAAGTGGTTGCTTCAAAGCAGGGCTGTTAAACACCTTCTGTATAAAGCAGCTCCACAGGAGGGTTTAAACAA
This sequence comes from Fundulus heteroclitus, assembly GCF_011125445.2. Lineage (NCBI taxonomy): Eukaryota > Metazoa > Chordata > Actinopteri > Cyprinodontiformes > Fundulidae > Fundulus > Fundulus heteroclitus. Next base: position 12,480,602 of record NC_046361.1, read on the forward strand.
CAATTTCAGAATAAACCCCCTGGATTTTGTTGAGTAAAGTTCAATATGTTTTTATTTTTAAGATTCGGTATGTTTTTGCTACAGAAAGTAACTAAGATCATGGCTTTTGGAAGCATCACACATGCATTGCTCATTTGGATAAATACAGTTGATCTTTGATACATAAAATGATACGTTGTTGTCTTTTTACATTCACTCAATACATTAATAAATAGAAAGCTTAAGTAGAGTCTTGAGCAGACGACAATCAGGAATACTGATGTTGCCTTGATCAGATCAGTGTTGGATTACGGATGTATAGTATATAGGCAGGCTGCAAAAACATTGATTAGCAAATTAGAAGTAATTCAGAATCAATCTTTGAGATTATGCTGTGGAGCCTTGAAAACATCTCCATCTTTGGCAGTGCAGGTGGAAATGGGGGAGATTCCTTTGGAATTAGGACAAAAGCAAATTATGATGAAAATATTGGGTGAGTTTGCAGGGACATAAGGAGGAGAATAATCCAGCAGTAAGAATCCTGACACCTTGCTGAGAGAGCTAAGACAGATTGTTTTGCATGGGCAGCAGATAAATGCAGTAGGGAAATAGGTATACAGGGAAAGAGATACTGTGCTGCGGTGCCTTTATCCAATTACACTTTTTTGGTTGTTTCCTTTTGCAAATGTTGGTTTAGAGGTTTATAAAGAAATGCAGATTAATAAAGATAATAACTGGGTACATTTTGTAAAGGACAGAATTGAGAATATATATAAATCCTTTAAAATTTTTATATATATATATATATATATATATATATATATATATATATATATATATATATATATATATATATATATATATATATATATATATATATATATATATATATATATATATATATATATATATATATATATATATATATATATATACACACACACACACAGAGAGATGGTTCAAAAGACTTAATATCAAATAAAACAGGATTTGCTTATGCTATTCCTGAACTAAATATATATGAAACAAAGAACATCTGACAGTTTAGCTGTATATACAGTGGAAATGTTACCAATACTCATGGCATTACAGTGGGTAGAGCAAAATAAAATTTAAAAAGATCTTGTATGTTCAGATTGATTATCATCTTTAATGTCTATTTTAAATGTTTCCTCTGAAAGTCGTATGGAGTTAGTTTATGAAATTTATGAAGTGTTATTTAGAATGAAACAAACTGAAACAAAGATTAGGTTTATGTGGATACCTGCTCATAAAAATATAGAAGGTAATGAATGATATGGCAGATCATCTAGCTAAGGTGTCTTTAAAACAAAGCAGACTTATGGAAATGACATATTGTAAATCTGAAATAAAATCAATTATAAAGAGCAAAATTAAATCTGAATGGCAACAAATGTGGGAGGAAGAAACTAAAGGTCGTCATCTGTTTCAAATACAAAAGAAAGTAGGGAATATGGAAATAATAGGAGAAAATCGAAAAGAACAAGTAGTAATGACAAGATTGATGCTCGGACATACTGGATTAAATTAAACTTTGCATCTGATAGGTAAACATCCAACAGGTAGTTGTGAGTGTGGTATGGACATGGAAACAGTAGAACATGTAATAACTAATTGTGACAAATATACAGCAAGTAGAGAGAAGCTAAAACAAGAAATTAAGAAATATGATATAGAGACATTAAAACTTAATAAGTTATTAATTAAACATAAAATAAATAGAGCAGTTATTACATTTTTGAAGGAAACAGGATTATACATACGAATTTAGATTATAAAGGGAGACATTCTGGTCCACACTCCACCACAGTAGATGGCGATAATGCATCTTAACATTAGATGTCACCTTCCAGTAAAATAGAAAAGGAGCGGGGCTGGCTACACGTGCGGACTGAACATGAGCTACATGCCCCCGCAGACCGGGAGGCCTGGGAAAGGACATTATCGTTTCACACAGTGTGCGGTTCTGCTGAGCTTGGACGCTTAAAGACCCCCCGGGATAGGAGCAGCTACCACGGCTGCTGGAAGGAATCTGGGCCGCTAGCTCAACGGAGGACGCGCAGAAAGTTCTGGATCTGGGTTGTGGGTCAGCGTGTGTGCTCCTTCCCTCAGTCCCCGTTAAGGTGGTCTCCTTTTTGACTCTGCTCGGAGGTCTGGACCATGGCGGACTACCTGATCAGCGGGCAGACCAGCTACGTCCCGGAGGACGGGCTAACGGGACAGCAGCTGTTCAACGGGGGAGACGGCCTAACATACAAGTAAACACTGCAGAACAGCTCATGCACCTATTACCAATCACAGATATTAAATTTGGGTTTAAAGTTGGTGCCGTAAAAAGTAGCATATCTGAGACGTGTTGGATATCACTTTGTACTTTTACTTTGTAAAAGTACAAAATGTTTTATACCAACTGCAGTAGCATCTAATGGTGGTTTATGCTGGTGAAGATTCTCAGTCATCCAGGTTGTGGTCATTCCAAAAAAAGTAAAAAAAAAAACAACTGGACTTGTTTTGCTTCCTATCCAGTAAGCTTTCTCAATTCAAAAAGTCTGGAGTAATGTGGAGTACCAAGCTTTATACTACTGCCCAACAAAGGCCTTATAATGGCTTATATAACATGCAAATTCAACCGAAACAGGTCCACCCCCTTAGTAATGGGAAGTCGTTAAAGTCATTAACTTAATGACTTTAACGACTTAATGATTAAGCCAGCAGATTGAACCAGCAGGCACATAAATGGCACCCCCCTTTTAGGCCTATATAAATATGTTAGAATCTTAACATGTAATGTTATCCTAAGAAAGTAATGAAATGTTATTTGGCTGCTTTAAAATCAGTCCAGGTTTAATCAGGTCAAGTTTGTTTACTGTGAATAATAGATGATTGAAGTAGTAGAAAAAACGAAATTTCGTTCTGTATGCACTCTGTGCTACAAAATGACAATAAAGAAAGTCTAAGTCTAAGTCTAGTCTAGAATACTCAAAATCAAGTCTGCAGTGTATGGAAAACTTTCTTCGCCCGTATTTGCCTACATTGTTTACACTGAGCACAACACACGGCACCTCCTCCCTGTTGATCGGGCAAGCAGTTAAGTAAAAACAAAACAAAAAAAAAACCACCCACCCCTGTAATGATGCCCTGGGTGCAGAGCCATGTTGGCCATGAGGAAGCTGCCAGTGATTGGTTACTGGCTGTCCCTCTTAAAGATCTGTTTTTAGCTGCTTCTCTGACTGGGCAGCACAGACTCCCTGATGCTGTGTAAGTCATTCACACTCTGCTGAAACATGAAACTCTGGAGGTGCTCAAGAAACCCTTGAATTCAAACTTGCTCCAGACAATTTCTTTGTTTTATCATTCACATACTTTTGAAAATGGAAAAATGGAAAGCTCTGTGGAGATATTTTCCACATAAAGGTGTGTAAATGTTTAGCTTATGAGTCAGCCCCGTCCAGTTTAAGAGGATGATGTTTTTTTTTTTTTATTAAAGCTGTGTTAGGAGGGATAAATGTTAACCAGCTAATCTTTCTTTTCCTCAGCGACTTCCTGATTTTACCTGGCTACATTGACTTTACGGCCGACCAAGTGGTGAGTGAAGACAGACAAATGTAACGTCTCTATTAAACTCTACCTGGAATTGTTTATATTGCACCAATTTCCTGTTGACCCTTGTTGGTTCATATCCAATGACTGACATTAGAATAATGAATAAAGGAGATCAAGAAAAAGACAGTGATGGGATTTAATAACATTTTATCAATCTTTAAAAGTAGGCCAGAAACCCCCCCCCCCCAAAATAAATAATTAAATAAATACAATTGTCCAAGCATGAGGCTTTAATGTTTGTAAAACAAGTTCCCCAAATTAGTTTTTCCGCAAATACTTTACACCACTTTAAACACAATAGGCCATTTAACTGTCTATCACACATTGCTGACTCAGACAAATGCTGCACAGACATGCTTAGCCCCGCAGGATTTTGTCGTGCTAATGCAGTTTTACAGGTTTATCCAAAAGGTTGGATAAGCTGGCACATGTCAGAGTGTCAGATGATAAAGAAGCGGTTGGCAGCCAATCAAAAACATGTGTTGGACAGCAAAACCAATCAAGACCGCATCTGCATTTGGTAGGAAAAATCATTTTACAACTTTACTGAAAGATTGTGTAAATAATTGTACATTTTGTGTAAAGCACAAACATTACATAATATATGAAGGATATTTTAATTAAACTATATGAATGAGTAAGTACTACTAACTATAAACACATTTCAGGATATATTGCAGTGCTGATGCGTCTTGTTTTTGAGATCTTCTTGATCCCTTAACATTTGTGGCACAGTTTGTGCATCAAAAGAGGACGTCATTGCCGTATGTGTTTCTCGGTTCAGTCGAGCGGTGCCTGAACCTCAACAGGTGGATCAGCATGCTGAAACCCCACATAATGCCCTTTAGGATCTGGAAACTCTTGGTGGATCCACAGCACCGCACACCGTGGATTAACATTCCTGGGTCGTGCTCCAAGAAGTCCACAGGATCACCGACTATGCTTCTGCAAAAGAGGAGCAGAGTTGTACCATCATGTGGATTAATACTACAGTCATTACATCCTCCCAATCAATCACAAAAGCAGACCAGCGAATGCTCCGCCCCCTTCAAAGAGTTCAGAGAGCATGCTTTCTTTTTTTCTTTTTTAAAAACTTGCAGTTTTGGTAAAAAGTTGGTGAACAAATGGTTGAGTTTGAATTTAGTTTTTGTTTATCTAAAAATAGGTCATTAAACAACAGCATAGCAACTCTTATGTTTCAAATTTTTTTCATGATTATTGATCAATATGATTTTTTTTTTCTTTTCTTTTTTTTTTTTTTTTCTTTATCATTCAACCCTATTATCCACAAAAGATGAAAGCATGGGACGGTGGTGAATCTTCCCAAGAGTGGCCTGCTGACCAAAATTTCTCTTAAAGGGGCCTAGTCACACAATTGACTGTAAAAAGAAACACGTCTTCAAATAAAACAATGTATGCCAAGTGTTCGTCCTAGTAGTGTTTACAGTATCCTTTTTGAAACTGAAAAAAACGTATTTACCGGGCGTGATAAGCAGACATCAACATTGTTGTGCCATCTACTGGCAGTACCATGGAGCTATCAGAAAGCAAGGTAGTGACAATTGACCCAGCTACAGTAAGAACCAGTTGACCGTCCTGCAATGCCTCGCTGTAAAGTGACAACACGACGGGGTCAAAGACCAACCCGATCTACAGGCTCAGGATTACTTAAAGGAGCAATAAGGGATATTTCACCACTAGGTGGTGCTTGAGCTCTGTAGACCAAAACGAGATGCGTGACAAGCCACAGCTCTCTAGCTCCGCTCTGGCAGCCACCCAGCTCCTCCTTTTCCTTCTCACCTGTCGCCTACTATGGGCATATTTATAAAGGATAAAAAAATAGCATCACATTTCGGAGGAATGTGTCTTGTGAAGAAGAAAGTAACTCATAACTTTCTAATGCTGTTGGCAAGAGAACATTTGACCTGCTGGGGGTACTCTCTGCCACGTTGCTCCAGCGCTGCACTGCTCTGATGGTGACAAGTTAGGCAGGGAGGGGCTAGACACTGAGTAGCAGCTGTTCATATGCACATACATGCAGCCGGCCCGGCTACGTAAACTCAATTCAATTCAATTTATTGAATCCAGTATAAGTAAACACTCCCTTCTTATTAAGGGAGTGTTTACTTATCCAGTCTCTTGTTTAATATATATTATTAAACAAGAGACTGGAGAACAAAACGGAGAGATGTGGTGTGATGGCATACCAACTTGTAAGTTGGCCCCTTTAAGAACGCATCCGTGATGCATTCAGGTCACAGAGGAAGCCAAAATGGCATCCAACGCAAAATGAAAGACACTGGCCAAAAACTGCAGGGTATAAGATAAGATAGACTTTATTGATCTCACAGTGGAGAAATTCACTTGTCATATCAGCTCAATAATCAAAAGGTGCCAAAAGGAGGAAAAAGTGCATAAGGTATATACAGTGTATCCACATATATACAGTTGATCAAAAAAAATACTAAAAATAAAGAAATGAAGCAGAGATTTAAGATGAATTGTGTACATTCAAGGTGACTTGTATACATATGGATTTGACGTAAGCAGCTGTTGACAAAAGGAACACAAAGGCCCCAATTAACCTTGTGGCATCTTTTAGGCGTGCAATCCCATTATGTTTTGTGCAATACTAATATACATATTTTCAGAAAATGTACAAACAAACATAAAAATTAGAAACGTCTGACAGGACCAGGCTCGGTGTGAAGGGTCATCTGCCATGACCCGCTGGGGGTTTGAGAAGACATTAGAAACAAAGAAAACACAGAAGCACTGACTCAAGAATACTTTTCATGTTAGAGAGGGTAATGACAGACTAGCTTTCATAGGTGTCTCTGTCTAGGAAAGAAACACAGCTAAGCAGATAAGCTCTGATGAAAGAGAGCACAGACAGTTCCAGTAAAAGCTCAGCCAATAGCAATGTGTTGTTGACAGCAGCAGCTCTGCTGATCTGCCCTCCAGGATGTTGTCCCAGCTACTAAACAACGCCAGGCCAGCTACCATGAACCGAACCCTCTTACCCACGCAGGGCTGGTGCCTATATCCACTGGTCAGTGGGCGAGAGACGGGTAAACTACCTTTCTGGTACAGCACTAAACCGGTTTTAATCCTACTGAAAGGACAGGGACTTATTAAATCAGTAGGTAACTTTACATCAGAGATGACAAAAATCACATGTGGGGTTCCCCAAGGGTCCATCCTTGGTCCCCTCCTAGTCAATATCTACATGCTCCCTCTAGCTAAGATCATAAAACATCAGCTACCATAACTATGCAGACGACACACAGCTCTACATCACCATGTCACCAGGTGACTATGAACCCATTCAAGCACTGAGCAAATGCTTAGAATAAATCAATGCATGGATGTGCCAAAATTTTCTTCCATTGAATAAAACAGAACTGAAGTAATCATTTTTGGACCAATGGAACGATAAAGAGTTGGCACAAAACTTCAGCTGCTTCAGGTAGTAACCACCGGTGAGCCTCGAAATCTGGGTGTAGTGATGGACTCAGACCTGAACCTCCAAAAGCATCTAAAGACATTTACAAGGTGGGCCTTCTATCACCTTAAGAACATTACCTGCATCCTCACTAAAAGTAGAGCACATCACCCCAGTTCTAAAGTCCTTACACTGGCTCCCTGTATCTCAGGGAATAGACTTTAAAATCCTTCTGTTAGTTTATAACTAACCAAAATATATTGCAGACTTGCTGCTGTCAGTGTATCAACCCTCCAGAACACTTGGGTCTTTTGGCTCAAGTCTATTCTGCATAACCAGAACCAAACAAGGAGAAGCGGCATTTAGTTTTTATGTTCCACTTGTCTGGAACAAAGTCCCAGAAGTCTATGAAAGTGTTGAAACTCTGAGTCCAGATTTAAAGGCTAAACTGAAGTCTTTTATTATGTTTCGTATTCAGGACTTGACATCAGCTCTCACCAAACGGATCACCATGAAGACCCCGTTAGTGTCCTCCCCCATGGACACGGTGACGGAGGCCAACATGGCTATTGCTATGGCGGTGAGTATCACAGAATCCCAGAGCCCTCTTTAGGTTGCTGTGATTTAAAAAAAATATATAACTAAATGTTTATTTATGTGCTTGTATTGTTTTTGTCTCAGTTGACAGGGGGCATCGGCTTCATCCACCACAACTGTACTCCAGAGTTTCAGGCTAATGAAGTTCGCAAAGTCAAGGTACTGATGGCAACAGCGTCTGCACTGTTCTCTCTTCTTTTTTTTTATCCCAGTCTTCAACATCTCACTGTCTGTTTTTGCATGTTTGTCCTACTTTCTGGGGGCAGTAATGTCTGTAGATCCTTTGGCCAATTTCTCTCTGCATCGTTCGTCTCCCAGCTGTAGAATGCAGTCAGTGATTGCTCTATATATTCCCTTTGTCACCCTTTTCTGCCCCCCCCAATTCCTCTGCATCCCAACCCCTGGTTGTCCACGCTTCCTCCATCCCTCCAGCGGTACGAGCAGGGCTTCATTACGGACCCTGTGGTGATGAGTCCCAATGAGCGGGTGTCGGACGTCTTCCAGGCCAAGGCGCGCCACGGCTTCTGTGGCATCCCCATCACAGACAACGGCAAAATGGGCGGCAAGCTAGTGGGCATCATCTCTTCCAGAGATATCGATTTCCTGAAGGAGGAGGACCACCACTTGCCACTAAGTGAGGTAAGCAAGCAATGTTTGAACAAAAAAAAGCATCCACCTAAATTAGGATTAAGGGAAATGACTATTTTAAACCTGACAGTTTCAGCAGGAAGCAGCTTGACCCTCAATCAATTAGCATTGTCAGTTTCAACCAAGAACCTAAAGCTTTTATTGGGCTCAGTGGCTAATATGGGCCCTTTTAAGCTGTTTAACCATTCAACTGTCATGTTACAGTACCTGGCTAAATTATTCATGTCTTTTGTCCCACTACAAAAATTATGTGATCACCAACAATAACTAGTGCTCATTTAATAAGTGGAGCAAAAGGATCTATTGTTTTCTAATGTCTTTCCAATTAAAACCAAAAAGTTTGGCTTTCATTTGTAGGGCGACCCCTTTACTGTGATAACTCTAAATAAAGGACATATCTAGTGCAATCTGTTGTCACCTAAATAATAAACAGTCTAGTGTGTTTAATTTTACATCACTACACATCCAGCTGTCCTGTTTCTGGACCCAGAGGTTTGTTGAACACGAGTGAACGAACGGCGCCACAAAGACCCGGGAACCCAGCAGACGGGTTGAGGAGAAAGTTTAGAGCAGCATTAGGTTTTAAAACATGTCGAACTTTCAACATCTCACAGAGCTCCGTTCAGTCATTCCTCACAAAATGGAAAAAGCGTGGAGCGACAGCAAACCTGCCAACGCTTGGCAGCGTAGTCTCATGATGTGGGAATGCGCTTCTTCAGCAGGAACTTGGAAGCTCAATGAGTTGACGGAGATAAACACAGAGCAACCCTGGAGGGAAAGTTGTTAGAGGCTTAAAAAAAAAAACTTTGGGGTGGGGCAAAGGTCCACCAGCCACACCTGGATGGGTTAGATCGATTCCTACCTGTTTGTTAGAGTGGCCTAGTCAAAGTGCATAGCTAAAGCCAACAGACGAACTGTGGAGATATTCATAAATTGATGCTCACTGACACTTTTTAATCTGACAAGATTTGTGAATTTTGTTAGGAAGAATGGGGAAAATGTCAGTCATTAGAGGTGCAAAGGCAGAGACTTATCTCAGAGAAATGTTTAAAACGGGGAGCTGAATGCAAATGATGGCCACCTTTCTCAGATTTGTCTTCGTCGTCAAAAATGTTAATGAAAGCCCTGGATTTTGGATGTATTTTATGTACCAGAAGGACATTGTTTGTGAATGTGGGTTGTAGCATTAAAGCTGAAAAAGGCTGACTGCCCAAGATGCAGCCCACCAGCTTGTGTTGTTTCAGATTCCCAGACTCCTTCATTTAAACCTCTGAGACAGAATGGATCATAATAACCTGTAGTTCATCCTGTTGGAAAACAAGTCACATGTGACCCAAATATCCACAGGAAGCTCGAGTCGGTTAACAACATGCGTGTGACCTTGATGGATTTTTACACGGCAGAAGACTTGGGACTAACGTCTACGCTGGGACGTAAAACATCATTGTAAAACCGGAGAAAAGTTTCTGTCTCTGTTACTGACCACTGTGACCTGATTGAGTAATAATCTGCATAGAAATATAGAAACTGTGTTCCCCGGTTTAAGAATAGGGCATTTGTTTGTTTGCCGCAGCAAACTGAACCCAGAATACTGGAGATAAGCTGACTCTGCCTCCATGACAGGTGATGACCAAGCGAGAGGATCTAGTGGTGGCCCCCGCTGGAGTGACACTGAAAGAAGCAAATGAAATCCTCCAGAGGAGCAAGAAAGGTGACCAATGTGCCGCTTGTTTGCATTTAGTCTCAGTAAAATCAAACAGAGTTTGCAGGGTTGTTTTTTTTCCTCCTGCAGGTAAACTTCCCATAGTGAATGAGGAGGGTTCCCTGGTGGCCATTATTGCACGGACAGACCTGAAGAAGAACCGGGACTTCCCTCTGGCCTCCAAGGACTCACGGAAACAGCTGCTGTGTGGCGCCGCCATCGGGACTCACAACGACGACAAGTACAGGCTGGACCTGCTGGTTCAGAGTGGGGTGGATGTGGTGGTGCTGGTGAGTTCCTTTACTTCCACGGCACATTGGCAGGGAGCCTGGACACTGTTTACAGAATTTACTGAAACAAGACGAGTTCTATTCCTAGTCCCAATTCTGGAAGACTATGGAGTACAGCGGTGGGAAAAGGTGTTTGCCCCCTTCCGGATTTCTTATGTTTTTGCCACACCTAGTGTTTCTAAAAAATATTCAAAGACAACACAAGTAAACAAAAAAATGCAGTTTTTAAAATAAAGGTTTTTCTTTTCTTTCTTTCTTTTTAAATTTTTTGATGTTCTGAAACACTAGGAGTGACAGACAAACAAATATATATATATATATATATATATATATATATATATATATATATATATATATATATATATATATATATAAGAAATAAGGGGGCCAGCACTTTTTCACCTCACTGTTAGAGTTAAATATTGTCCTTCCTTCCTTCCTTATGTCCTACATTCCTTACATTTGTCCGTCCTTAATCCTTTGTTCTTTTTTCATTTTGTCATCATCCTCCCTTTGTTCATCATTTTCCTACCTGTCCTACCTTTCTTCCTTCCTCTTTCATCCTTCCTACCTTCTTTCTTTCTTCCTTTCCTGTGTCCTTGTCATGCATTGATGTTTTCTTCTCTCCATCAATCCTCTTTTTCATTCCTTTCCCTTCATCCCACCTTCCTATCTTCTTCCTTCCTTTTTAGGCCCGAGCAGCGAAGCGCTGCGAAGGCCTATTGTTTCTGTGTTGTTTCTTCTTATTATTATTATTATTTTTATTCTGCCCCCCTAAAGAGGGGCCTTTTTGGGGGCTTTATCATATTCAAAAACTCACCAAACTTTGCAGATGCATGGTGACTGTTTAAATATTTTGTATTTTAAGGTCGTCACAAAAATCTAAAGAAAAATGCCTCAACGGCGCCACCTAGAAATTTTCAAAGGACCCTTTGCTATTCACTTACTTCATCGTAGATTAATGAAATTTTGTACAGTTGTAGATCTAAGCAAGACGCTCAGAATTTACAATAAACGTCATAGTGCAAATATCACAGGAAGTCGGCCATTTTAGATTGAAGGTCGTAATTTTACCTCATTTTTGACGTTTACAGCATTGGTATTTGATCGAACTCGTCCTAGGGATTTCGAGCGAGCGGCTTGAAACTCGGTCAGTCTGATCATAAGGCATGGCCAATTAAAAGTTATCAAAACGGTGAGTTTTTGAGCATGTTGAAGGGGCGTTAGCAGGGGTCAAAGTTCACCTACTCGCCACAAAACAGAAAACTGTTATATCTCCTACACAGAAACACACAGAGGCACCAAACTTTCTGTAATTGATCATCATCGGGTCTTTTACAATATCCAATGGTCAAATGATGACATCACTTAGGCCACGCCCCCTGACAACAGGAAAAACTGTTATATCTCCTATACAGAAACACACAGAGGCACCAAACTTTCTGTGATTGATCATCATTCATCATCGGGTCTTTTACAATATCCAATGGTCAAATGATGACATCACTTAGGCCACGCCCCCTGACAACAGGAAAAACTGTTATATCTCCTATACAGAAACACACAGAGGCACCAAACTTTCTGTGATTGATCATCATCGGGTCTTCTACAATATCCAATGGTCAAATGATGACATCACTTAGGCCACGCCCCCTGACAATAGGAAAAACTGTTATATCTCCTACACAGAAACACACAGAGGCACCAAACTTTCTGTGATTGATCATCATCGGGTCTTCTACAATATCCAATAGTCAAATGATGACATCACTTAGGCCACGCCCCCTGACAACAGGAAAAACTGCTATATCTCCTACACAGAAACACACAGAGGCACCAAACTTTCTGTGATTGATCATCATCGGGTCTTCTACAATATCCAATGGTCAAATGATGACATCACTTAGGCCACGCCCCCTGACAATAGGAAAAACTGTTATATCTCCTACACAGAAACACACAGAGGCACCAAACTTTCTGTGATTGATCATCATCGGGTCTTCTACAATATCCAATAGTCAAATGATGACATCACTTAGGCCACGCCCCCTGACAACAGGAAAAACTGTTTTATCTCCTACACAGAAACACACAGAGGCACCAAACTTTCTGTGATTGATCATCATCGGGTCTTCTACAATATCCAATAGTCAAATGATGACATCACTTAGGCCACGCCCCCTGACAACAGGAAAAACTGTTATATCTCCTACACAGAAACACACAGAGGCACCAAACTTTCTGTGATTGATCATCATCGGGTCTTCTACAATATCCAATGGACAAATGATGACATCACTTAGGCCACGCCCCCTGACAACAGGAAAAACTGCTATATCTCCTACACAGAAACACACAGAGGCACCAAACTTTCTGTGATTGATCATCATCGGGTCTTCTACAATATCCAATGGTCAAATGATGACATCACTTAGGCCACGCCCCCTGACAACAGGAAGTGTCATGTTTTATTGTTAGCAGTCGCTATGTTACCCCTCTGAGCTAATCAACATGAAACTGTGTCCACAGACATGTTGCTGTGTTGTGGATTCCAGGCCCAACTGGATTCCATGTGGCAGTGCGGCATGGTGGCGTGGCGAAGTCACCTGAAACGCCGCTGCCATATGTCCAGACTTCCATAGGGTATTGACAAATTTATTAAAAAGTAACTTAAAATTACCTTAAAAGGACAACATTTTTAAAAGTCAAAAGGCTTATTTGATGCTTTGAGAACATCTCTTTTGTTCGGCTACAAAATCAACTGGATTCGATGGAGCAGGGCGGCGTAGTGGCGTGGTAAAGTCACCTGAAACGCCGCTGCCATATGTCCAGACTTCCATAGGATATTGATACATTTAATAAAAAGTAACTTAAAATTACCTTAAAAGGACAACATTTTTAAAAGTCAAAAGGCTTATTTAATGCTTTGAGAACATCTCTTCTATTCGGCTACAAAACCAACCAAAACAGGATGATCTTTTAAGCTATAAGACCATTTTTAAGATGTCAATACATAGATTTTAAGCTGGTGGGTCGCCACTGCCTCCGGTGGCCAAATGCATCGCTGCATCAACTGATCTGCACCAGTTTAATGTCGTCATGGCAAAATTATTTTTTCTCTTCATGTGTGGCCCTAATACTCCATCGTAAGAACACCGCTGTCGTTACCGCGGGTCCTGGGGAAAAAAAAAAACGCTGCTCCTGGGGGGAATTTTTGATTATGCTCACGCATAGATGTGTAAAACTTCACATTGCAATTCAGACAGGCGCAGACTGAACCGTGCAGTTCATTTTAAAGAGGCAGTTTTGGCGCATATTCCGATAGAAACGGGCTGCGGGGAGCCTAAGTGTGTTGTCGTGGGCGTGTTTACCCGCTGCAGGTAACCGCTGTGAAACAATCAGAAAGATTTCCCTGATTAATAACATCTTTATGGCGCTCATCTTTATTGTTACTATGTGCTGCTTTACCAGTTCTCTCTCTCTCGCTCGCTCGCTCGTCATCGGACAAAAATCAAACTGCTTCGTGTTTGTATTTGAAATTGTGCGTCAGACTCAGATTTAGAAGTGTTGTTACGACGTTTGAGCTGTAACTGCAACCGTTTTATATATATATATATATATATATATATATATATATATATATATATATATATATATATATATATCTGGTAACTTTACTGAATTTGCAGCTTAAGAAGATTGGGTTTGACAAACAACACCAACTGTCCCCTCAATCCAGTGCACACAATACAACAACAGACCTCATCACGCTCTACAGTACATCAAGAAAACTAAATCAACTAAAACAAGTTCACGAGTGCACATGAAATGAAGTTAATCCATATTTGTGTGTCAGGGTGTCTAAGCATTCTCCAGAATTTGACATCTCAGCAGAGCCTGTAATAATTATAGAAAGTAACATTATAGTTGTTCTGCCTTTTGTTAAGACAGCAAGGAATTCATGTCGTGAATACATTACATAAATAAGATAATAATTCTTAGTCAGAGGAAATCCAAGGCAAAAACAGTTAGAAAAGTTTTGGGTTCATATTTAATCAGAGTGAGACATCACAACTTTGTTAGATCTCTATGTGAATTACGTGAGATAGTGAGTGCTCTCACCTTAAAAAAAGATCTTTGACGTATTTTGCTCCGGTTAAAAGCTGCTTTTCAGCGATGAAGCTAGGGAAACTGCTAATGTTGAAGTTGAATTTGTTCTACACACTTCTGCCTTGGAAAAATATTCATCTTTTTACAAAAAGAATGTTTAAAGCCAGATTTGGGAACAAAGGTTATTCAGAGAATGCAAGAAAAGGAAGCTTTTGTGGGGAACTTTTGTCCTAGCTGTCTAGCTGCATATGGCCCCAGGACAGCACAATAGTTTTCTTGAAGTTTAATTTTGGAGAAGTAGAAACAAGTATTAATTTCAAAAGGTAGGTAAAAAAGGAAAAAAGTTTTTACAAAATCTTAAAATGTTGGATAGTCGTTATTTCCATCTTGCTGTGAAAATTGGTGAAATATTATCATTTTTAATGCTTAGATATAAAATCGCAAGGCCATTACTAAAATTGCCTTTTGTTGAAAATGTTTTTTGGCATGCCATACTTTATATTTATAGGTAGCCTAGATGTGCATAATAAAAGAGTGGAACTAAAACCTGGTCTAAAATTATTATGGAGCTTTAACTTGCTAAGAGTAATACTGTTAGATGATTATATCTTTAAAATGAGATAACTGTCTCAAAGAATGTGACATTTGGTCTGAAGAGATGATGCAATTCAATGTTATTTATATAGCGACAATTCATGAAATATGTCATCTCAAGGCACTTTACAACGTCAAAATCAATCAGATTATACAGATTGGGTCAGATTATACACATTGGTCAAAAAATTCCTATATAAGGGAACCAGTTCATTGCATCAAAGTCTTGACAAGTAGCATTCTCTCTTGAAGAAGCGTAGAGCCACAGGGAGAGTCGTCTGCATTGTACATGGCTTTGCAGCAATCCCTCATACTGAGCAAGCATGAAGCGACAGCAGGAAAAAAAAACTCCCCATTAACGGGAAGGAAAAACCTCCAGCAGAACCGGGCTCAGTATGAACTGTCATCTGCCT
This sequence comes from Fundulus heteroclitus, assembly GCF_011125445.2. Lineage (NCBI taxonomy): Eukaryota > Metazoa > Chordata > Actinopteri > Cyprinodontiformes > Fundulidae > Fundulus > Fundulus heteroclitus. The sequence continues at coordinate 12,496,004 of NC_046361.1, forward strand.
CGACAGACTGGGGGTAACAGAAGACAGAGCAGAGACACAACAAGACAGACAAAAAAGCACAGAAGTTCTACATTAGATGGTAGTAGCGGGTGATCTGTCTTCCCTGGATGAAGCCACAGCTAACAGAACGCCAGACCAGGTGTGCCTACTATAAAGAAAAAAGAAAAATCAAAAAGTTAAAAGCTGAAATTACAACAGTCATTCAAAATTGAAGAACAATAGACCCTGATGTCCTGCAGTAGCCTAAACCTATAGCAGCATAACTATAGAGGTAGCTCAGGGTAACATGAGCCACTCTAACTATAAGCTTTTTAAAAAAGGAAAGTCCCAAGGGCCAGCTTCTAGTGGAGAAGTTCAAGTATCTTGGGGTCTTGTTCACGAATGAGGGGAAGATGGAGCGGGAGATCGACATGCGGATTGGTGCGGCGTCTGCTGTGAAGCGGGCGCTATACCGGTCCGTTGTGGTGAATCTGCACCAGATTTTTTGTGAGTCGTGGGGGAGCGCTGCCGAACACGTTCGTGTAAATCGCCCAGTGGACGGGCGGGCAAAATGCGTGACAGCATCTGCGGTGGCGGGCGGCCGGCGGTGCGCAAATCCCAGCGGTGGCCAAGGCCGGAGCGGCGCTTTGCTGCGAGGGCCGCTCATCACCGCTTGCGGTTTTAATTTTTCTTGTGTCCTACCTCCCTCCCTTCTTCCCCATGCCACACAATCCGTTATTTTTTAGATTCCTGCCATTTGTCCTTTATTAACTTTTATTGTGTCCTTCCTCCTCTCTTTTGTTCCTCCTTTGTTTCTGGTGTCATACTTCAACTTCTTTGTTGTGTCCATCCTTCTGTCTCCTACCTCAATTCCCTCTTACCTTTTCTTCCTTTCTTATGTCCTACCTCCCTTCCTTTCCTGGCTTTTGTCCTTTCATCGTTTTCTTGTTTCAAACATACTCCTATCTACTTACCTACCTTCCTTCCTGGTGTCCTCCCATTGATTCTCTCCTTCCACTTATACATGCATTTATACAAGTATCTGTGATTAATTAATAGTGATGACGTGTTTCTCTGTCAACAGGACTCGTCTCAGGGCAACTCCATCTTCCAGATCAACATGATCAAATATATTAAAGAAAAGTACCCCAGCTTACAAGTTATTGGAGGCAACGGTAACCACACACAGCCTATATTTCAATGTATACATTGAAATATATATAACTGCAACTTAGACTGGAAAACAAACTTCATTTATCTCTGCTTCCCAAGTAAAAGTTCTGAAATAGTGCCGTGGAGGCTATTTTCTCTCTGAAAGCAGATGACTGTGGAAGAGGAGGCATTTCAGCCGTTTTTTTGTTTTTTAGCTTTGAAAGGAAAGAGATGGCGGGTTCTAACAGGTCCTGTGTCTCCCCCTGTCTGTGGCAGTGGTGACAGCAGCCCAGGCCAAGAACCTGATCGACGCAGGCGTGGATGCACTGAGGGTGGGGATGGGCAGCGGCTCCATCTGCATCACACAGGAAGGTGAGTAACCGAGGGCCAAACCCAGGAAACACAGGACGCTGCGCTCTGCTCGCATGTTGCTCTCTGATCCTGATGCTCAGGCTTAGTTAGAGGGGAAAGGAGAGCGTTGATGGCAAAATTATACTTTACAGTACTTTACATCCAACATGGATCTTTTCAGCTTGTGTTGAGTTGTGATCCCAGTGGTTGTGGGTCATAGCGATGATGGATGGAAGAAAACAAGAGATCGGTTTTTATTTTCCATAATGCGTTGCTCTTATCCAATGGGAGCACTGCAGTAGCTGCTGTCATTGTAAATAAAGTACAACCTCTGTTACTAAGGGTTTACTGCAAAAGAAAAAAGAAAGTGCTCTTTACTAAATTGCAAAATCATTTAAATCTGGATTATAGGTGGGGAGTGCTTTCTTTCTCACCACAGCTGTACATTTTCTGGTCAGGTGTTTGTATCATTGTTAGTTGTGTAGTTAGTGTTGTTCCATTTTTCATCTTTAGTTGTCTTTCTTGGACACAACTTGAATTTCTTTTCCCTTTTTTATTTTTTTTTTATTTGATCGTCATGTTCTTGTCTTCCTGCCTCATTATACTTTCCGCCTCTGTCTCTCCCGGCACCTCCCACTCCCGCTGTGTTTCCCTGTGCTTGTGTGCGTATTCATGTCCACGTCCAGCTCCCCTCAGTGCCCCACCAGCTATAAAACTCCACAGCCCCAAAACCCCAACCACTATTACGGGATACTCCAGTAAGTTTCCCTTGCTGGCTTGTGCCGAGTCCTGATTGGCTCCACTATTATGTGCCCCTCCCACTTCACAGCCTTGCTGCACTGATTGGGTAACGTCTAGAGATGCACTGAGAAATTGGTCAGTGACCGAAATCGGCCGAAATTCAGCCTCTACCAGCCTCGATTGATGAATTGTTTGAGAGTTTGCTGAATTTCATTTTTAAAAAATGCCTGCAACTTTGGAGATGTTTTTTATTTTTTTTATTGTGAAGCAAACAACAAATAGGAAAAAGTAGAATTGTTCAGTCTATATAATGGTCCATCCGTCTTGCAGTCAGTACCTCGTAGAGCCACCTTTTGCTGCATTTCCAGCTGCCAGTGTCTCACATCTTGACTCTGGGTTTTTTGCCCATTCCTTAAGGCTAAACTGCTCCTTCTTCTTCCTGTTAGATGGTTTTCGTTTGTGATCAGAGATCTTCAAAACTTAAAAATGTGCCTTCCCATCTTTAACACCTACTTTTGCAAGACGCTGTATGCTATATTATTATATATATTTTTTAGTCATTGTTTTTATTCCACTATAAACACTTTAAACGTTCCGTTTATCCTGAAAGTCGATTTTTTTTTACATCAAGAGAAATCTCAATTGGCTTTGCAGTTCAAAGCGTACAAAAATTAATGTGTGAAAAGCGGCCACAAAATCTGTGACTGGTGCATCTCTGGTAACAGCTTTGCATCTGTTGATGGTTGTAGGTTTTAATGGCTGAGGTTTTGGGGTTTGCTCCTGTGTCCATATTAATCCATTAACCACCCAGACTGACTTCTGGTATCTGGTTTTTGCGTTGCGTGGTATGCAGGAGATACCAAGAGGTGAAAGAATGAGTACAGCCGCTTTAATGTGTGCACTGACACCACGGTTCTCTCCCCGTTTCTGACACATTGTCCAGAATGTTCTCCCAGGTTTTGAAGATCTCCGCCGTGGCTCGTAGCCTGACGGGGTACATTTTATTTATTTTTCTAATCAGGAAGAAAAATGTGAGTTCCCTAAATACGTCAGCGTCATAGTTTGATGACTAACAACGTGAGTCTTTCAGCGATGTATATACGAAAGCGAGGGAAGCAGTTTCACCACTAACTACGATACACTGAGCCGTTGGTCGCTAAATTATAAAACCTTTTTTTGTTTAGCTGATTCCTGTTGAATCCACTGGAGTTTAATTAGGACCTCTCAGTAAAGGACTACTGTGCCACCCTGACATTATACATAAGTCAGGTTGTAATGTGAATAGCTTCTGTTGTTTAGTCGTCGTTCCTGTTTCTTTGTACTGATCGATCAGTGGCTATTTCCACTCCTCCTGACATCTATTGGCTTTGCTGCATTGAGAGGTTTGGAAACGGGGTTGATGTTTTTGTGCTGATGCGGCGAGTTTAACTTCCTCATTCTCTCATCTGAAACATGAAGGAGCCCATTAGCAGCTTGTTTTCATTCACCGTACGCATTCTTTTTGCTTCCATCACTTCCTGGAGTTTTAAATTAAGCATGCGTTGAGAACTCAACTTTCACTTTATTTTGAAATCTAAACATCTGACATGAATTGTTTGTCGTTTTCCTTTACTCGAACCGTAAAGCCAGTAAAGATCCTAGACTTTGAACAGGTCATGTGAATGGTACGGCTCTGCACTCAGTCATGTGACCAGAGGTAAACCGGTCATCCTCCTCAGCTGTCCATGTTGACTCCTGGTGCGTTTTTTTTTTTTGTTTTTTTTGTCTCTATTCACAGTGCTGGCGTGCGGCAGGCCCCAGGCCACGGCTGTCTATAAAGTTTCTGAGTACGCCAGACGTTTTGGTGTACCCGTCATAGCCGACGGTGGCATCCAGACTGTCGGGCACGTCGCCAAGGCCTTGGCTCTGGGAGCATCGACGGGTGAGGATGATGGGATGGGGCCGATCCGCTTCGGGTATTCGATACCGACATTTTTTACGGATCAGAAAATGCCGATCCAATCCGCCGAAATTTCCGGTTCATAAGTTGCATCTGTGCTTTAATGTTTTCTACTGGAGAGTGTCTCCAAAAATGATTTAAGAGATAACGTTTGCAGTTTTCAGATGATTTTTCATAAGGAAATTGCACTCGTGATGCCATTATATTTTTGTCAGTAAAATCGACATTAGATGTGAGGATCAATGGCAGCGTCGGTCTAACCATCTGTCCAGATATATTATTGTTGAAATAATTCAGCTCCATACGTTTTGCCGCTTTGGTTTCCATTTGTGTGAATGTCTCCAGTAACCCGGTGCAGTTCAAAGGAAAACAACCTCTTGAGTTTTACATTGTGTTTTAAAGGCTTGCTGTAGATGGTATGTTTTGAAACAGATTGTCATCAGAAAGTGCTCAGTCTCAAGTTAAATGCAGGAATAAAGGTTTGATCTGTTTTGTTGTCGGTGTGCAGTGATGATGGGTTCTCTGCTGGCCGCCACCAGTGAAGCTCCTGGTGAATATTTCTTCTCTGACGGGATCCGGCTGAAGAAATACCGTGGCATGGGCTCTCTGGACGCCATGGACAAAAACCTCGGCTCTCAGAACAGATACTTCAGGTAAACAGACCAGATCTATTGCCCCCCCCCTGCTCTGCTTACTCTATATCATGCAAAAGAAAAAATGTTTCCAGCTTTTAAATCCTCTTCCTCATTTCATTTTCAGTGGTATCTAGACGTCAGTGTCTTGTGGCAAAGACTGATGAGCCTGCTAGAAAGACATATGGCAGACTTTATAGGAAATGCCCTTTTTTTAATGCGATGTGGTCAGGAGCAGCGACCTATCACAACAACAGGATGTTTGTATCAAATTTTTCACAGGAACTTTACTTTGTAAAAACTGAAGTGTGCAGCAAGGAGTTCTGCAAAGATTTGCAACTTCACTTTAGTAGAGTTATGGTTGAAGAAAGCACATCCTCTTTCAATTGAAGGGCATATCAGGACAGAACTGCTCTAGTTTTTTCCCCAAGTTTAATCTCAAATTCGCAAAATCAAAAATTAAAAAGCTGCGTGAAAAGATTCCCTCCACGTTTGCTGCTTCTTTAAGTAAGATGCGTCATCGAGATATAGAACCGCCTGTATAGGAGCAGGAGGTCAAGTGTTTGCTACGATAAGCTTACAGAGGCAACCGGTGCTGCCCATTAGGCTGGGAAGGGTTAGAAGGGGGTTCCCAAACAGCCGGACGTCTATTATACAGCCGCAGTTCACAGCAGATATCTTCTATAACCCACAAGTATCGAACCACAAGTCCATCTAATCATAAAACAGATTAGAGACGTGGACCAACAGGAAGCATTTAGGTTCCACGACATTAAAGTGTTATTCTCATAGAAAATGCAAAAAGACTAAACTATCTCTTGTTAGGACAAGTTTCCACAGGAGAGCAACTATTGGAGATTCCTTAGAGCAGACTGTCCTACCCCTCCTCACTACCTCCTTTTCTAGCTCTGCTCAGTGCAGCGCTTTGATTAAAGGGAACGTGTTCCTGCATCCTCATACTGGCAGAAAGTTTTCTATTTCACACGGGATCAAATCTATGTCTAATGAAACGTCCTTGTAGCCTGGTTTATGCTGGTAAAACTGAAAGAATGAATAGAATATTTGTAATAAATATTTGTTACCAGACATTTGTTTTCCTACAAAGGGAAGCATTTTGGAATGACTGCTTACAGTCGAGCGTAAGGGACTGAACGAAGAATTGGTATTAAACTGGTTTCTGATCTGTTTATTTTTGTTGTATTGAATATTATTGAGTGTCACTGATTGGACTGACTGCCTCTGATTGGCTTAGATGTTTTCTGATCTCTATACAGTTACATTGATGGTCTTGGATCCGTAGCAAGCTGCCGAAAACACGTCCACCGTTGCCCGTATCAAATCTCAGGCGTGCTGGTCTTCCAGATTTTATTAAAGTCCAAACTTCAACCCGGTTTTAAATGTTAATGCCGGACCTTAAGAATGCTGCGCACAAAGAAATGAAAGCAAAAGTCACACTGACGCGAGAGACTGAAGGTCAGACAGAAAACGACCGCTTCATGTTATTGTGGTTAGCTGTGGTTTACAATCCACTGGATCGAATATATTCTTTTGTAATGAACCATTATATGGTGACGTGCTACTGTGCACCGGATCAGTTTTTGATTACGCAAAGCTGACAAAGAGGGTGTCCTTTCTTGTCAGGATGTGTAGGATAGTGTAGTGACAGTTCAGACAAACCCACCTCCCACCCTGACGGCTGGCGTCGGCACTAGAACAAAGCACATTTGAAATATTAATGAATGCAACCTGGTCTTCACCCTACCAAACTCCTCCCCCACCAACCAACACCTTGCTTTTCCATCCCTTCTACAACAGCGAGAGCGACAAGATTAAAGTTGCTCAAGGCGTCTCTGGAGCTGTGCAGGACAAAGGCTCCATCCACAAGTTCGTGCCCTACCTGCTGGCTGGCGTTCAGCACTCCTGTCAAGACATCGGTGCCAAAAGCCTAACCCAGCTCAGGTAAGGCCGCACCGTCACCCTTCAGTGTTTAAGGGCCAGCAGGATTGTAGGTGTCCACCCTTCAAAAGTGCCTAATAAAGTGAAATCATAAGGTAGAGATGAGCTGAGAGTGTTAGAGGCTCAGCGTTCGCGGCATTTTGGCTGAACCGTTTCCATCCCGTCAACATCTGGCGGCGTAACGGCTTGCTTTTGTCCTTTAGAGCCCTGATGTACTCCGGAGATCTGAAATTTGAAAAGAGAACATCATCAGCTCAGATAGAGGGCGGAGTCCACAGTCTGCACAGGTACTAAAACGCTCACAAGCTGGTACTTTCCACTCCGCTTTGAACATGTAAAAAAAACTTGGTTTCATATTCCATTGTCCTAATAAACTGGTTAGTTTCATGTCTTCACCACAATCACACCAGCCTCCAGACTTCCTCTGTCGCGGAGGCTTAACATGTCGTGTGATCTCTCCTTCTGGCTCTTGGTCTTTCCCACAGTTACGAAAAACGTCTCTTTTGAGAAAAGGTGGAGAATCGGCCCAGTGGGTGACACTACGACTCCTCCCAGGACCTGCTGGGGCTCCCGTTCTCCACGCAGCCGACCTCTGATTCAGATCAGACTACATCAGATCTCTTCCAGAGATCCATCCGTCTTCCTTCCACTGTCATCGATGCATTGTTGTTGTTTTTTTTAGGGGTGTGTGTGTGTGTGTGTTTGTGATGGAAAAGGTTGAGGAATGATTTATCAATCAGTGCATGTATGATTGAGTTGAATGGGGATGGGAAGTTCAGTCCTGTTGTACTAAAATGTCTTCATGTTTGTTCATTTTAAAGCAGAAAAACTGATTAAAGACTTCCGTGTTTTTACACATTAGCCTGTTTTGATGAGTTTAAAACATGTCTTGAACCTGTAAAAGATCAAAATTAAGAATGTCCTTTCTTTTATTCCATCACCTTACACTAAATAGTATAATTTATCTACCAACCAGTCTGCATATAATTCAATGACTAAATGCGCTCAAGAAGCTAAGTTTTTCTAAGAATATGCTTCACCTACCGATGCAGATTTAAAGCATGTTAGGGTTGCTGGGATCTCGTTACCTGGAAGAAGACTCATCCGAACAGGACTTGCTGCAGCTTGTACCGAGAAACAGTCTGCAAGGGATAAAAGGTTTCAGCTTAGGTCAGGCGGTGAACCGTTGGCCTTCACTTTTTTGTTTCAAGCTTAAAACAAAATCAGATCTGAAGTCGTCAAGATACAATATGCAAAGATAGGGGGGAAAAAACAAATATTTACCATCCGTTCAAGTTTAAGAACAAAACTCCATCATCTGTGCTAAATGGCCTGGTTGAGATAAATCATCTGGGAAGTGAATGAGCAATGGAGAGCAAACACTGAGAAACAAAAAAGCTCATTTCCTCCCAGGGACATCAGCAACCCTTTCATGGGGACTAATTTCTCTGTCACAAAGTAACAGTGGGAGCTTTAGCTGACATCCAGTTTCAGAGCAAGCAACAATGATTAGTAAACCTGTTATTTATCCAAGGTTTCTTTAGACCCGATTCTTAAATGTTGCTCACTTCTTGAGATTTGTATTCCCAGAAATAACAGTAAAAGGTACCAATCTCTTTCTGACGTAATATAGTTACAGGAAGTAGGCATAACTATGCTAATGCATTGCGATGACTCGGATCACTGAGAATTTGCACAGGCATATGCTAATGAGTCCTTTCCTTTCATTCTCGCTATTTTGATTATTAAAATCTCCCATTTTTGATTAGTGTTCAATATCCTGCTACTATATGTTATAATGAAGAGAAAATGAAAGTAATTCTGTCTTTTTGAAAAGGCCCCAATATCCTTAAACATAAGTTGTGTTTATGCAATTGTGAAATGTTAGATTTAACAAAATGAGAAATCTGGAGAAAGCCAAAAAAGTGCTCTCTATGAATATTAAAATGTGACAGCTGTTGTTGAAAACTCATCAACCTGTGGTTTTAACACAAGTCACCGATCGGCCACAACTTATATCAGACTGTGAGATATTCCTGAAGCAAAGCCTCGGTTTCTCAGGAGTCAAAGATGAGATACGGTCTTTACACAGCTTCCTACGCATGTCCCACCATACTCAGATGCTGTTGGAAATAAATGAGTTTCTGTCTGTAATTTTATCACAGACAACTAAACTCCAAAGCCAGGCAGGTGAAACAGACCAGGGGTAGGTGTGGGAGAAAGAATGAAGATAATCACATAACCACTCCTATAAAAGTGGGAAGTTGTGAAATTTCAATTCTTAAAAAAAAAAAAAAGAATTCTTAATCTGGGTTTCTTACCATGCCCAGTTCATTTAGAAAAATGTCTACATCATGGCTCTCTGGGTTATCTATAAAGGTAACATTTACAGGAGATATAAGAGGCGAGGGAGGATGTTCATTTTAATTAGGCCTAAACATCCCTTAAGAGATAAAGGCAGATTGTGCCACCTCTCCAGATGCTTTTTATATATACATTTTATTAAAACTGAAGAAAAGTTCAGTTTCCATAAGTCTTAAAGATTTTGTAGACCTTTTTTTAGCTCAAGATAAGTGAAACTGTTGGACTATTTGAATGAATACCTAGCACTAGATCACTGGATATAGAGGTGGAAATTTGGGGCTTTGACTAAAACTGAATCCGGGAAGTTAAGAAATCCTTAACAAATATAACATCACCCCCTCAAAAAATTTTTTTGAAAGAGGTGATGTACACCAATTAATATGCAACTTAAATCCATCGTAAATGTGCCAGATTTAGCCACACATGGTCATTTTATCTTACCTGACTCCGCCAGATAGATTTGCTCCGCATATCCATCTGGAAACCTTCCGTTGAAGTAATTTTGGGAAGGGGCGAAAATACTGGTCAGCTGATTGGCCTATGTTGGTGATAGACGGGCCAAATAAACCAATCAGATTCGTCGTCGCTCTGTTACGAGCGACGACGAAAACACAACCACAAGCCAAGCTACTCTTGCTGCTGCAGGTAAAGGCTCGTTAGCTCAGCAGAGAAATACTCTGTAATTCCGATAAAACTTGCTCGATAGCCACGCTAACGCTAGTTTCATCGGCTGAAGCCGCCATGTTCTTTAGACTGAACTGTCGCGCTTCCCGTTGCGTCACACCTCAACCCGCCTCAAAACCAACGCTGATTGGACGTTCGTTTGGTGAACGGCTCCAAATTTTCTTTAACGGAGAGTATCCAGACTGATCTGCGAGTGAAACCTTGAAAGCTCGCGAGATCAGGATGGTCTCACGAGGCTACATTTTATCTGGTTGTCCCCAGAAAACAGTACAGGTTAGATGTTTTTTCCTGCAGAGTCCAGCTGTATTTAATGTCCGCTCTGATATGGCTGTTCTGTGAAGGCCTCAGAGGTTTGTTAACGAACATCATGGAAACCGAGGAACACAGCAGACACGACAACGATAAAGATGTGGAGCAGGGTTAGGTTATAAAACAATGTCTGGACTGGGACAATAAAGAGGCAGCGAAGAAGGAAGCTCTGGAGAGGCTGCAGTAATCCACAGCTCAGGTGGGAGAATTTCTCTAGAGGACAGCTGCTAGTCACACGCTCCACAAAGCTTGCCTTAATGGAAGAATGGCAAAAACAAAATCATAATTCCTGACCAGCACTGAACCTTTTGGCCTATGTGTAAAACTTTATGCGCAGCAGAAAGCTAACCCTGCACGCTATCCTGGATATGCAATCCTCCCCATGAGGAATGGTGGTGGCAGCATAATGCTGTGGGGATGCTTTTTTCAGCAGGGACAGGGACACTGGTTTTTCTGGCTGGAACCTAATAGAAACCTGCTAGATGCTGCAGAGACTGAGGTGGAGGGTCATCTTCCAGTAGGACAGAAACCCTGAACACACCACCAGAGCTAAGGAGAGGTTTAGATCAAGGCATCTTCATGTGTTGGGATGGCCTAGTCAAAGTCCAGACCTAAATAGAATTGAGAATCCATGGCAAGGCTTGAAAAAGTAAGTTCAAAGACCCTGTCCATCCAGTCGGACTGAGCAAAAAAAACCTTGCAAAATGCTAAATGGCACAAAAGTCAAAAGAAATTGTCCATGACGAGGCGTGCAAAGCTGCTAGAGACCAATCCCTAACAGACTCTGGTAGGCTGAATGCTAATTTACACTTTTCAGATTTCTTTGCAAATAATAATGGGAAACTAAATATGCATTCAGTCTCCACTCACTTCACTATATAAAATATAAAAATCCAATAAATTACATTAAAAATCTGTTTAACGTGACAAAATGTGGAAAGGTTTGGATACATTTTTAAAACGATATTTGTACTTTTGTATAGAGAACTGTTTGGTGTTCACTCAAGTAAAAAAAAAAAAAACAACAACAGATGGATGTTTCCATTACTGCTAAATCCAAGATACAGATCCAAAGTCCAGGATTAATGGTTGAACAAGCAAACGGCTCGTCTCACCTTCACCTTCACCTTCCTCCTCGAGGTCTCCAGAGAGGATCAGGTCCTCCTCCGAATCCTCCGGACTTTCCAGGCTGAAACCCAGACGGAGCTGATGGGAGTTGTCCCGTCATGCTCTGTTGGTCGCACCTGTCTCCCATCATCCATCATGAGGCGTCCAGGCCTTTCTAATTAACAGAGAGGAAGGGTGCGTTCGCTGAATTAGCTGGGCAGAAAGGAGGAGCGGTTCCCCGGAGAAATAAACCCGTTTACCGCAGCCAGATGCTGGCTGTATCACATTCACCTGTCACCACCGCCACCGTTTCAGGTTTTTACCAACTAACCTGTCTGGGTTTGCTGGGAAAAACCTAAAATCTTTTTTCCCCGAAACTAGACATGTTTAGTGCTTAGAGAACACAACCTGCACTGACGGAGGCTTGAATCCAAGGTGATGTTGGACATCATCGCCGTTAGTATGAGCGTGTCCTTCTGATAATGTCTTCAGGTAAAAGTAGGCCGTTCACAGGTTTAAAAGAAGTAAACATACTTTAAAAAGGCAAGAATTCAATACCTGCAACCATCTGGGGGTCTGAAGACAGACAGGTGGCCGAAGAGCGAGACGAATGCTGATCAACGGACTAAATAAAAAGCTTTTGTACTCCTTTACGTTGCTGCCTAACTCTCAGTAATGGAGCCGTGGCCTGGATCCTCCGGCGGGAGAGGACTTCCATACCCACTGGAAGGCGTTCATATTTTGTCAACTCAGCACCACATCAATGTGTTTTATATAATTTCTATGTGATGAACAAAGACCAAGCAGAGCACAACAGAGGAACGAAAAAGAAAATAAGAGGTTTTCAAAGTTCTTTTACAAGTGATCTGAAAACGGTGGCGTCCATTCGGGTTCAGGCCAGCCGGCTGCACGTCCAGAGCGAATCTAGAGTCTAGAACGGCTGGATGGACGAAGAACGTTTTAACAAAAACGCAACAGATTCTCAGTTGGATTTAGGTGTGGGCTTTGACTAGGCCGTTCCTACGCATTAATATGCTGTTATCTAAACCAACCTGCAGTGGCTCTGGGCCTGTGCTTTTGTCCCGTTAGACGGCGGATCTCTGTCCAACAGATTTTCATCCAACATATTCATCTCCCCGTCACCTTCCCTGAAGGAAATCCTTTGCACAGCATGATGCTGTCTCCACTATGCTTCACTATAAAGACTGTACAGCGTGATGCGTGCTGCTTTTCTGCTACACTGTGAATTCAGGCCAAACATTCACACTTCTTCTCTCCTCCTTGGCTTGCCTAGAGGGCTTTGGTCTTGGTAGGTTTGCCGTCGTGCGATGGTCCTTTACTTTAGGACGATGGATGCAACGGTGCTCGGTGACACGTTCAAAGTTTGTTTTGAACGTGTAATTATTGTTTTATAACCCAACTTTCTCCCTAAAACGTTCTCCCTGACCTGTCCGCTGTGTTCCTTGATCTTAATGTTGCCGTTTGCTCTGCAATGCTCTCCATCAAACATCTGAGGCCCTCGCAGAAGAGCTGGCTTTACCCACGCAGGTAAGTCCAGTAATCCAGTCCAGCTAGTTGCATTTTCATTCCCCTCCGCCATTCAGTGTTCTTTTCTTTTGTCTGTCACATAAAATACATTGAAGTTCCTGGCTTGACATCAAAGTACTGTACCTTAACGCGATCTGTTCAGATTAAAAATGAATTTACCATTATTATCGGTAAATGTTCAATAAGCCAACAGCACGTCTACTATGAGACAAATTTTTAAAATGACAGTTTAACATAACAAGTATTTAAGTTTCTCTTTAGGGAAGATAGGAAAAACAAAAAACAAAAAAACCTGTCCGTCCCCCGGCAGAAGGGAGAGGAGGCAGGGAGGTAGTGGACAAAGGAAGGAAAGGAGGAGTTTGATCTGCTCAGGAGAAGTGAAAGTGAAATGAATCTCTGGAGTATTTAAAGAGGAAGTTGGGAGCAACGGAGCTGTTGGGCCGGCAGGACTGCAGAGGACGACCTGCTGTTCTGAGACGATGGTGAGCTGATCGACATTTCCTACTCTACACCCTTCACTGCTCATTTGTTCACACAGAGTCTACCTGGCAGCTGCCCGTGTGTTTTTGACTTTGACTTGATTCACCAGTCTTTGTCTGAGGCGCTCTATTCTCTTCTTTTGTTTTTTTTCCCCCCCGTTTGTCAGTTCTCTAAAATCTTGCCTCTCCTTTCAAAACGTTAGAGCCCTTTGCTGCGTTGACGGACGGTGAAAATGACAGCCGCAAAAGTGAAAACGTTTCAGGTTCCTAAGGTTTTTCATACTGCTGTCAAACTGAAAGTATGTTAGCGCGGCTGATCTCTCGCCTGTAATTTGGTCGTTTTTTGTTTGTGTTCAGCTCCTGTTTGAGCTGTTATGTACAATTAGGTTCCTGAAAGCTTTCAGTCAGGCTAAAGTAGAAAAAAAATCCCGTGATTTTAATCTTTACCTTTAAAGATTCTTTCCCAGCTATCTCCTTCTATAATCGCCCTATCAGCCCTTCCTTGTCAGAGTGACCTCTTGTACAACCTCGTTCTTGCATTCTTTTTTTCCATTTGTCTTACAAAAGATAATACACAACAGGTTTTTCAAGCTAGAGCTCCGGTGCGGTGGTATACTGAGAGAGATAAGCCGCCACTCTCGGCCCGCGACAAGCAGTGGAAGGGCTTACGCGGCTCCACTTTCTGGATCTCCAGGCCGGGTTGTGAATGTGTTCAAGCAAGAGATAAAAGTTGTTTTTCATTCTTTGACTCCACCATCACAGAGGAGGCCGTTAGGGCAGCAGCAGATGTATCAGACGCGCCTCGGTGCCGCTCCTTCCACCGCGCGCACGCAGACTTCCAGCCGGAGTCACCGCTTTGGTATTTTCCTTTAGATCGATCTAATCTGCCTGCTGAACCTGCAGGGAATAAATGTAAAACATGTCCAAACCACAAGAATCTAAATATGTCACTTGCTTTTGTACAAGACAACGTGCGTTTGTTTGTTTTTTAAATCATAAGGAGATTGTAACTATTTTGCAACAGGTTTGATTATGAGGAACATTTACGTTTCAGCCGTAAGGAAACCATTTGATTTCAGTAATTTATCAGTTCTGATTACGCTGTAACTCTGTAGCTTAAATCAGGTAATTGCAATCACTGAGATCAGGCTGGATTGGTTCGATTTAACCGATTCTATCGCAAACAGCTCCACTCCCTCACACACAGAGGCTTGTGTTGCTGACCCCACTTCAAACGTTTTCTGAGCATCTTGGGTGCACCGTACCCCGCCTGCTAAACGCAGCTTTACGGCAGGGAAAATACTTTTCCTACTTCGTAATCAACAAGAAGTGTCGCTCAAATTACGGTAATAAGACAATATGACTCTTTGCTGATCACGTGCGACTGAGTCACATCTGCAGAGAAACGGCATAATAAAAAAAAAAAAAAAAAAAAAGTTCAGCGGAAGTTACTGGACCATCGCTGCGCTCTTTAGTCACACAGGCCCAGAGTGGAAAGAGGAGTCAGTTCCTATTTTCAAAAACCAGTTTCTACAACAATCTTTGTAAAGATCTTTTGGTTTTAAAACAGATTTAGAGAAAGAGTTTTCTTCTTTTTTTTTTTTTTTCCTACAGTGCCAGGTTATGAACTAGGATGTCTCCCACCAAAGAGAAGATAATAACGAGCCTCTTTCTTCCCAGTTTGTAACTGTGTTTTGTCTTTTTAGCAGTGCCGACGGGACCAGAGTCCATATCCTGCGGCCTTTTCCTTTTTTGTGGGTGGGATTGTAACGGAACCCATAATGCAGCTGTGATTCTGAGACCCAGCTGGTTATGGGGTCCGTTTCCATCCCACAGCACTCAATAAACCCTGAGCTGACACGACTATGAGGAGCAAGATAAAAAGAAGTAAAAATCAGACGGTGTTGCATCCTCCTTGCAACAGAGGAGCACAGACGGACCAACCCAAGTCCTCACTGTGGTCGTCCAGGAAAGCTGCTCACCACCGGCTCCGTGTTTCGTGTCCGGCTGCAGTGTGGCGAAGCAAAGCGAAACCAAAAGCAGCCGGGCTACTCCCGGATAAAGCTTTTCACGGTCCGATGGTGGTGTCGTTCCTCAATGACACGTTTTCTCCCGGATTGCTGGTGAGCCTGAATGCAACCGGGAATTTCGTGTCAGCCAAGAATGGCACCTGCGTCGACGCTTAGAGAGACGGACGCCATTTTTATTTTATTTCCCTTTGGGATTAATAAACTGTTTTTGAATTGAATTGAATTTTTACGAAAGAGCTGATGCCCTTTGATGTGTTGTGTTCTTAATAAACCTTGTTTTATGTTAAAAAAGTGTGTATTTTCATATAATGTGAAGAACTGCTGAAGAGCAACTTTGTTACAGTGAAGTTTGTCTGTCTGTAAATGTTATAGGCATTAAAGTAAATGATTTATAATTTCCTTCAGCACAAACAGCTGACAGTGGCAGCTGAAAGGTTTGGTTTAACTGTTCATCCTGCATCTTCTTAGCTGCATGCAGCAGGTTACAATACGACACACAGAGCTATGATGCGTTTCCTAAAAAGCCCTAAAACCTAATGAGCAAGACTGATGAGAAGCACGTCCTGTTTCACTGCTCGTCATTAAAAAGTCTTGTTCTGCCATGTTACGTTGGTTTGCGTGCAGGAAGGACGAGCAGAAAGAAACTGCCCTTGTCTCTGCTATTTACTGAAGCTGTTGCTTTAAATATTTCCTATTCCTAGTCAGCAGACAGACGCACACGGCAGGCAGAACTGCAGGAGGCTTAAATAACGCCCTGTGAAGATTTTTTTTTTTTTTTTTTTAACAATAAAACTGAATTTTCACTGAGAGGTTATCAAGGCAGAGGCAAATTTATTTATATAGCACAATTCAGTACAGAGACAATGCAAAGTGCTTTACATGATTAAAATATAGGAAAATAAAACAGAATAAAAGCAAGTAGGAATAAAATGTAGAAACAAAAAAGAACATTAAAAACAGTAAAACAGTTTAACTAGAACAGTCAAAGGCAATTTTAAACAAATGTGTTTTTAATCTTGATTTAAAAGAACTCAGGCTTTCCGCACTTATCATACTATCCTTTATCATTACAAAAAACAAAAAAACAAAAAGGAAAGGTAAAAAATGTTTATCACCTTTCATTTTGGGATCCTTACCTACATAAACACCAACCATAATTTAAATACACTTTTAAAATCAAAAAGCACTTATTTTGTGGCCAGTGTTAAATACTTTATTTTCAAATATTACATTTTCTCAGTTGCTGGTTTAAGAAACAAATCTCCTTCCTCACCACGTTTACAAAGCGGAGCCTGGGTGTTCTATTAAAATTTATGGACGAGTGATTATTTATAATGATCAAGCAGTCGGGAAATGGATTCAGTCACATTTTCCTTGTCAAGCCCTGTTCGGGAAATTATTTTCTTCCTATATGCATCAACATTAAGAGTAAAAGCAAGTCCAGTCTTTAAAAGCAGCAACACATCATGGACCTTTCTGAATCTTTTAAAAATAAAAATGGTCAAGGATGGAAAAATCCTGTAATTATTATTATTATTATTCATTTTTTGACAGATTTAAACTAGCACCGCTAACACTGAACATTTTTGGAAAAATATAATCTGTCAAAATCTACACAAAGCCACCGGTTGACTAAGGAGATTGTTCTGAATCTCTGTCGTGGTTCTTGAACCTCTGCAGTCGAGCGTCTTCCTGTACCTGCGTGGAAGCGGCCGTCTCTCTGAGCTGCGCCGTCGCTGCACACACTAAATGAGAGACTTTCTGCTTCGCTGACGTTTTCCTTTAACGGAACTGACAACACAATAACGAGAGAGGAGAGAAGTCACTCGACAGCATGAAAGTCATTTTCCTCTCTCTCTGCTCCATCCCGCCAGACTTTCATTTAAACAGCGCCGCATTTCATTAAAAAAACAGCTACAAAGCTGGGCCTCCTTTTTCTCACCTTGCTCTGACGCACAACAGCAACGCACTGCTGTTCTACTTCAAAGGAGGTAGTGAAGGAGCAGAGGAGGAGAGTAGTTGTGAAGTGGGAGGCGTGTGAGAAGCACGTTGCACAACCACAGCAAGCAGAGCCGTCACCTCGCTGCATGCGACGCTTACTTCATGCATGCAAGCAGAAATCGTTACGGTTTGTGGATTATAAATCTGTTTAAAACGCTCTGATAAAGTATTTAGCCCCTTACGGATATATAAGTTAATTATGAACTCCGTTCTCTAGCATAAAGATGAATTAAACCGTTTGTAACCGTAAGCTCCAGCACAATAAGCATCCTTTGATTATGCAGAAAGATGGTCATCAGAAGCGCACCAGCAGCTCCACCTCTGACTGACGAGGTTTTAGAGTGGCCTAGTCAAAGTCCGGACTTAAATCTGACTGAGATGCTGTGGCATGAACTTAAACTAGCCATTCGTATTCTAAATCCTTAAATGTGGTTGAATTATAATAATCCTGAAAAGAAGACTGGGTCAATATTCCTCCACAGTGATGTAAAAGGCTCTGTGCCAGTTGTCACAAACATGTGTGGGCAGCCACGGTGGCAAAACCACTTATTTACTCATACAGGGCCAACTGGTGGTGACAGTGTCGGTGTTACAGTCGCCATAGCTGGAGGAGGCACAGGGCTTTAGCGCTGTTTTAACGGGTTCCCCATCGGGGAATTGCAGAAAGCCTTTCCTTACCACGGCGGGCTCCATGTTCTCTGATCCTTAAGCAGTGCTTTCAGAGCGATGTGAGCTTTGGAAACTGTAGAGCGCTGAATCCTTCACCGTGCTCCTGATCAGTCTATGGCCGGCCTCTGCCCCCCAGTTCACCAGAGGGTCCTTCATTCTCCTGCCAGCTGTGTAGATTCATTACGTACAGTGATGCATTTCATTTTGTTTTACAGATTCGTATATTTATGTGAATCAACTTTAAATTCTGCTATAACTGACAATGTTTGTTTCAGGCATTTCTTTCTTTGAATTCAGATGATTATGGCTTACGTCTAATCAAAACCCCAAATTAAATTTCTCAAAGAATGTGAATTACAACATGAAACCCGTTCAAAGAAAAGGAAACTCTGTCCTACTGAAGTGTAGATTCATTTACTGTGTAAAGGATATGCGCTCCATAACTGGCTGGGGTTTTATTTCTACAAATGACTGCATCATTACATTGTGGCATAGAGGCCATCGTCCTGTGGCTCTGCTGAGTGTTGAGGAACTACTAGTTGCTTTAATAGTTTTGGTCCAGAGTCCTCAGGGTCAGAGTCCTTGGTGTCATTTTTGACCAATACCTGCCATTTAAACCCCATATTAAACAGGTTTCCAGTGTTTCCTTTTTTCACATCTGGAATATTGCCAAAATTAGAAATCTCCTGTCCAGGGGTGATGCTGAAAAACTAGTCCGTGCATTTGTTACTTCAAGGCTGGACTGTTGTAATTGTTTACTATCAGGAAGTCCACAAAATGCAGTTCAAAGTCTTCAGCTGATCCAAAATGCTGCAGCAAGAGTTATGATCAAAATCAACAAGGGGGATCATATTTCTCCCATTTTAGCTTCCCTTCATTGGCTTCCTGTTAATTTAAAATTCTCCTCGCATATAAAGCCCTTAATAATCAAGCTCCATCCTATATCAGAGATCAGACTACCCCCTACCTGGATTCTGTGGCTCTCCAGTCGTCCTTCTCCTCTTCTGTAAAGAGGACTTTAGAAAATTGAGCACAGTCCAGTCATGTCTCCAAGTAAGATTTCTAGTGCCGTCACTGATTCAGGAGTGGCTGGACGGATGAGACAGTTGTAGCCCATGTTCTGGATCTGTCTCTGTGTCATTGCTTTAGTGAATCTTCATCTATTAAAAACGGCCTTGGCTTCACATTGCTCGAGACTGCACTTACTCCTGCCACTCGTTCGCCTGTTTGTGCCGCAGTTTTTCCTTCCACTTAACCTTATTTCATTATGCTTGGATTCAGCTCCTTCAGCAATGACGTTTTTTTTTTTTTATGTGTAATAAAACCAAAGATGCGAGCTTCCATATTTATTATTGGGTTCATGTTTACATTAAAGAATAGACATCTCAGAGTTTTAAAATGACAAAATCCTACAGGAGCGAGCATGAAAAAATTAACTGTTGGTCAATGAAATTATTGAAATATGTTGTAAACCACTAAGATTAACAGAAAATCCGTAAGTAGTGAGTCTCTTTTCATAACACCGCAGCAGTGACGTCATAACAACAATGATGCATATAGTGGTTTATTAATAGCATAACACTTTATAAAACAGAACCTGTGTGTATTAAGCTTAAACATTAACGTCTGTCTGATGTTATGTCAAATGTTAAAGAAACCAGGCTGGCAATGCCTGCTTGGTCAGAAAAAATAAAATAAAAAAACAGTCAGTAAGCAAACTTACATTCAGTAAGTAGGCTGTAAAAGTCCTGAAAGCCTGAGTTCCTTTAAATCAAGATTAAAACACATTTGTTTAGGGTTTCCTTCGACTGTTCTAGTTAAACTGTTTTACTGAAACACGATTAGTTCAAATTTGTCGCCCAACTGTTTTTAATGTTCGCTTTTAGTTTCCATTTCCCCATGCTTTATTTTGTTCAATTTTTTTAACATTTTATTCCAACTTGCTTTTATTCTGTTTTTATTTTTCCTATATTTTAATCATGTAAAGCACTTTGTATTGTCTTTGTACCGAAATATGCTATACAAATAAATCCGCCTAGTGAAATTAAGATTGCTTTTACTGCTGCAGCCCACTAGGTGGCGCCACACCGGTACAACCAAAAAAAGCATCTCGGCAGAAACATGATTTCTACGTAGTTCCGCAGACAGTAAACAACCAGCGCAGTCCCCTCCACACACGGCCAGTATCTGACACCGAGAGGAGCACCGCGGGTCCGGCGCTGCTCCCGTCAGCGGAACCAACCCCTCAGCGGCTCGTAGACGGACATGAGCCGAGACTGAATGAGGAGATAGCGAGCTCCGCTCCGCTCACCTTGCCGGCGCTGCGATGGCGATGGAGAACACGGAGGAGCTCTCGCCCCTGCGGATCACCGCCACGGTGCGGGCGCTCAGCTCCGCGCTGCGGGGGAAGCGGGAACACGTCCACGGCTCCGGCCGTGGCAAAGGCGACAGGACGTTCCCCGAACCGGAGAAGCTCTGGTTCAAGGAGAGCAGCGCGAAGAACCTGCGGAACAGGGACTTCTTGTCGCCGAGCACCATGCTGAACACGCTGTATGCGGACGGACAGGTGGGTTCAGCCGTTAAAGTAAAACGACACTTTAACCCCACCGTGTAATAATAATGATGACAGCCGTGTCTCGCTTCGGATTGTCGGTGGTTATATACAGAAAATGAGCTTCAAGGCTCTTCACTGAACGCATACAAGCTCCGTCCGGGACGCTAGCCGCACGTTATGATGACGTAGCGTCACCTAACTCCACCGTTCATTAACGTTAAAGTTCCTCCGCCAAAACTCCCCATTTTCTTCCTCCGCCGAGCAACATAGTTCCTCCAGGTGTTCGGCTGTTTGAACGCCAGCCAATGAAAACAGAGGACGGCCCCAATCTACTTTACAACGCAGGCAGACTCAGAGAATTGGTAATGAACTAAAAAGTCCAGTTTTGCTCGCCTACTGCAAATCATGTAAGTAGAGCCTGAAAAACAACATCAACAAAAAAAAAAAAAACAAGTGCATCTAGATAGCTGAGAAAGTGCCACAGTCCCTGTATTGATTTTAAGCCCCAGCTCCTCTTCCATTATGTTCCAGGGACACTGGCAGCCTGCAGCTGTAGTTATTAACCCATGAGTGGCTCATGGGATGGAGGTCAGACGGAGGCTGCACACGCCACAGTCTGACTCTGGTCATGAGGCTGAAGCTTCACATAAACTCCACTAAACCAAAGCAGCCTTCATCTTTCCACCATGTCAGGTGAAAAGCTCCGCCTGCTGTTTTAGATTTTCTCACTGGAAGTGACTGGAACACATTTTGTGTGAATACTGCTGGCAGAATAATTTGATCATGTTGACCCCAATAGCTGTGTCAATGTATCCTAAGGATTTAAAAAGGTTTAAATTCTAATAAAGCTTCTTGTGTATATAAATCAAGTGGAGCGCTATGGCAAAAGACAACAATTCTTATTGCCACATTGCCGGATAGGACACAAAAAAGATTTAAAATTGCTCTAACCTCCATTTTTTTCTTCATTTTAATGATAAAATTAACAGCTGGAATTTGAGTTCCCACGGATGCGACCACCATACTGTGGGACGAACAGTTCTCACCCTTACAGAGGAACGAACCCCTACACGTGGCCGTTAAGGGGTTGTCACGCGATGATAGTCTTTAACAAAGTTGCAATGGTTTCTCGCTTTGTACTCAAAACTTTTGGACGGCCACAGCGTAACCCGACGCAGATGTTTCTTTATGACGGAGGAGCCAGCAGGATTTGGGCCACTGCAAAAATATCATCCATAACACGTCTTGTTGTTTTCATCCTGAGACACAAACTTTGCAGAAATCTAGAATAAAAACGCGCTAGAATTAGTAGCACTTTATGTCTCATCGCGGCTGTCATCACATTTTAAATAAGTGCAAATGTCGCAGTTCCAAAACCCACCGTGGGGACAATATTCTGTGATGTTTCAGGCTGCGTGCATTCAGCCCCTCCTGCCATCAATAAATGTGGTAGTTTGGATTGATGCTCTCTGTTTTTTGTTGTTTTTATTTATACTCACAGCTGACACGGATCCTAGTGACCAACATGCTGAAGGCCACGGGAGCAGTAGAGTCATATAAACGAGGGAAAAGAAAGAGATGGGAGGGGGAACAAAATGGATTGATTGCGATACGTATGGGCCCAAACAAATCAGGGGCGTTACCCAGCAGGGTTCAGCAGCAGGTGGGGGAGGGGCGCCGGTGTAGGTACCAGATCGACTCGAGTGGTCAGATCGACTCGGGCGCTTCCCGATGACGTCATCATATGGCAAATCCACTCAAACAAACTACATTATGCCCGCGGTCTCCATTTGTTACAAATCAATTTTATTTTGTTAATTTACGGTTATTTCTGAGGCATGAAAACTATTAATATCTTTTTGGAATGCTTCTGTGGTAGTCTGAGAATTTAATCGGTAACTTTGCTGGATCAAAGTTACATCTTAAGAGAAATTTCCTTCCTCCAATTTTTTTTTTTTTTTAAGTTGTGAAGGGAAGATAAACCATAAACTCTTTTAATTTTTAATAAAAGTCTGCAGTCATTTTAATTTAATCACGGCATTCATCACTTTAAAATCAATAACGTTTATTCCTCCTTTTTCTACTGATACTACTATGTCGTTCTTTCTGATCACATGTTTTTTATTATTCCAGATGAAATTGTGATGAATTTGATAAATTTTTTATTGTAGTATTTGGTATATTTAAGATATATGCTGGATAAATTAATCTGGCTATCCCTTCCGTTTTTGTTAACAATATTCTTCCAAAAATTGAGCCAACTGTCAAATATTTGTTGATTTTTTTTTTCTTTGTAAAATGGCTTGAATATGTGTTCTGTCATTTTCAGTGTGGTCATTGTTAATCATTATACCTAAATATTTTACCTCATTTTTATCAATTAAAGTGGGCTGATTATTTTGAATTGCTAAGATTTCACATTTTCTATGTTCATCTTTAAGCCTGAAGCTTTTGAGAAAAAATAAACCGCTAAATTAACTAAATAAAATTGATTTGTTACAAATGCAGACCGCGGGCTCTATGTAGTTTGTTTGAGTGGCGTTGCCATAATGTGACGTCATCGGGAGGCGCAGGGACCATGGAGAATTTCTTCGTAAAATTGTCCGTTTACAAACCGCAATCCCACTCTCAAATAAAACCTACACCCCGCTATAATTACTTTAGTAACTTGTCCAGACCAATTACAATGTTTTGTGCAATTGTGCAACTGTTAAACCAATCATGTAAAGTGACATCATCAGAAGGCGCAGGGCCCCGAGTCAATCTGACCACCTGAGTCGATCTGGTACCTACACCGGTCCGTAGCCCTTCTCTACGCTCCAAACGCTCAGTGAAAACTGGCCAAGCGGCGCATGACTTGGCTCACTGTGACTCTGGAAGAAATCAACGTTATTTGTGCGATGAAGACCGCTCAGATGAAATTAAATTCATCATAAATAACAAAAAAAATAACATTAAGAGAAAATGTTAATAACAGATTTTGCCATATACATAGTAAAGTAGGCATTGACATTTCCATATATGGTTCCTGTAGTTTCCCTATGCATAGGGAGCCATCCTCATTCATCCATCTCCTACAGTCCTGGGGGGCAGGAGGTGGGCTGTTTGCGCTCTGCTGTTTACTCTTTTCCCTTTTTCACGTGTCTCCACTCAGGTTCCGCCGGCGGTGATGTCCCGGGTCCTGTCGCTCCGGGGCAGCGGGGTCCTTCCTGTGGCGGGCGGGGAGGTGATGGGCGAGGGCTTGAGGCTGCGAGTGGACCGGGTCGCAGCTTTCAGGGCCGTCCTGGCAGGTGGAATCACCGAGTATCTAAAGCCCTCCGGTCAGCGGGAGGGCTGCGTCGTGCTCAACTGCCCGGCACTGCACCCTAAACCCAACCCACCCGCTCCTGACACGCTGAGCCTGGGCCAGCTGAGGACGGTTCTGCTGGCCGACCACATGGGGGCGATGTTGAGGAGACAAGGGTGAGTCTGGGAGGGACCCTTTAATCAACAGTGAGGAGGAACAACCGGGTTCTCTAATGCAGATCGTCTTAACATGTCAGCAGTTTCATTAATTAATCACCGTGTGAATATTTTCCCATGCCTTAGATTTGAAGTGTCCTTCTGCCCAACTCTCCCCGAGGACAGCGACGTCGCCGCCTTCCTCCGAGCTCTGGGCATCGATTGGCCGACGGCTCGAGCTAACTGGACGAACGACGAGCGGGAGGAGAGGATCCAGAAGGTGCTAGAGAGCTCTCCCTACAGAGAGAGGGGAACGGGGAGCGGCCGGAGGAGCAGCGGGGGAGGAGGTCGGAAGGCTGTGGAGGAGGAGAACGAAGGAGGGCTCAGGATTAATTTGAAACAGGTGTTCCAGGAAGAGGGCATGCTGGGGTACGACCCCACCCTCGGCACCTGCAAAGGTAAGGCCCGGCTTCAGGAAGCTTCAGACTTGGAGGTAAATTTCTGTGTCCACGCTCAAATCCCTCAAAATGTGCCTTGTTACAAACTAATAAACTAATCTGAATATTAACTAGAGGCTTCTGTTCTGAATAAGATTTGGCTTTTTTTTTAAAGTTTTTTCTACCTAATGGACGAGGTACTCTGTGTTGCTCGGGATGTTTTTGTTAAGCTAAGAGTTCAGCAATTTTAGGCCCTTTTTACTTTCAAGCAGATATATATCGGTAACAAACCTCTGTGAGGAAAATAATCCGAGTACTTTAAGGCTACGTTCACACTGCAGCCTAAAGTGAACCAATTCCGATTTTCTTTGCCTATATGCGACCTGAATCTGATCTTTTCATGACAGTTTGAACGACACAGATCGTATTTTTTCAAATGCGACCCAGGCCGCTTGGATATGTGGTCCTGAATCCGATACGTATCTGATTTTCAAATGCGACCTGGATCTAATCTTTTCATGACAGTCTGAACGACACAGATCGGATTTTTTCAAATGCGACCCAGGCCGCTTGGATATGTGGTCCTGAATCCGATACGTATCTGATTTTAAAATGCGACCTGTGTCTGTACGGCCAGGTCGCATTTATCCGACCTACACGATTGATACTTGACAAACGTCACTAACGGTGGACCTGGCTATGCCAAAGAGGTTGACTATTGTGCGGTAACAAGCACCTGTTGCAAGTCCATACAGCCCCACGGCAACGCGTTTACTCACTGCTCTGGCCGCCAAAGATGTGTGTTTTTACGTGAGAGCGCTAAAGAGATCCGTTCAGACGCACATAAAGGTTGCCTTTGTCATTTGAAAATTATGAATGAAGTCCGTTTCAGTAAAGCCGCTCACATTGCTAAAATGTGGCTATCTTCCTTTTCGATCTTCTTAAAAAGATTGCGTCGGTAAAGTGCTGCTCCGGTTGGAGAATAACGTAAAGAACGCAAGATACGCTGCAGCATTACGATCCATGTTTACTTCCGCAAACAATGAGCACGCTCGCTACGTATGACGTCATCGCGTCCTCTACTGCGCATGCGGCACACTTAGGCGTATGAATGCAGTTCACATAGGAGATCACATACATGTCGCATATATTTGAAAATGTGAACGGACACGCAAAAAAATCCGATTTCACAAAAATATCGGAATTGAGCATCAAGGCCTGCAGTGTGAACGTAGCCTTAGATTTTCTAGCACCATTGCGGCAGGAATAAATTTTTCGCTAACGTTTGTCGTGAGGCATCGGGCCGCCATGCCAAGACTTCTCCAGCACTTCAAAAAAGATCGTCGGTGGTGTGATGTCTTCCGCTCCCCGAAACTCTTTTGCACAATTTTAGCACAATGATTCCTGACATTTTCATCTTGGAATACGGCAGCGTTCCCTGATGGGATAACCTGGTCGTTCAGCGTGTTCAGTTAGTCAGCTGATCTCATCCTGTGCTCACATGTTGCTGAGCCAAGGCCTGACCAACTGCGTCCGCCCACAGAGCCTAGCACTGCCCCCATCGTACAGCAGAAAGTAGTCATGGTGGGTGCATCAGTTCCTGCTTCTATCTTCTTACCTTGATGCATTAATAAATCTGGAACAGGACAAATCTGGAGGCTATGACCTTCTTTCTCCCATTGCTCCAGATCTTTACGTCCCACAGCAAAGTGAAGCCATTTTCCCCTGATTAGCCTCACTGGTCAGAGGTTTTCTTCAGGCTACACAGCCGGTTGGCCCCAATCCTTTGAGCTCCCGTCCGCTTGTGGAAACGTTCTTTACTTTCGCCATTTAAACATGAGTTCTGCTGTTATTTTACGATTTGATTTCACAAAATTTAAGTGATCACCAGTGATGCTCATTTAAGATCTTCCTGCTGACCGCGTTTCTTCCATGAAGATGATGATGGTTCCACTCCAGCTTTGAGTGACGCGTTGGTCTCTATCTTGACCCAGTTTTAGCCGATGTAGCAATCTTCTTAGATGTTTTCTTTAAAAAAATATAATTTAATTTATTTTAACCTATATTTATACTGTTTATCCCTTTGAGATCCAAGATCTCATTTATTAGAGCGACCTGCATAATGTTGGCCATTAATCAGACCCTTCTGCTCCATGACCACAGGGATATGTTTTCTGATATGGCTGTTTGGGAAATTAGCAGCAACTATGAGCAATTACCAGCTGAAACATAATAATTCATGCAGTAATCATCTGGCAGGAGGCTCTTATGTTTTGCTTTGTTAAATCCAGGTGATGATTTGTTTTTTTTTGCAGACCAGAGAACATTTTTATGGGAGAAGTTGACTTTATGGTCTACTTCTTGCATGCTTTCTATTGTTTTTGCGTGATACAGAGACTGCCTGTGGAACTATTTTTATAACGTTTTCTTCATCTGGCTCACTTCATCTTCATTCTCAATCAACCGCACCATGTGCTCAAATCAGTAATAACTTAGAGAAAATGGTAAACAGTGGTATTGGCAAAAAAAAATACAATACAGCCTTGATTTGGGAGAATCTCGAGCCTAGAACTACTATAGCTAAGCTCAGTATGATAAATTTCTACTGATGCCCAATGGCGACAGTGTTTAGACAAACTTCACCTTTTGCAGCCATATGCTATAAATTGTAAGGGGGGAAGTATCTCCTGATGAAATGTGATTAATGAACTGATCAGGAAATTTCCTGTTTTGAATCATACTGGTATGTATGTATCCAACGCTAAGATGGAATGGAATCAGCAATGAGCTTAGAGAAGCCTCGCTACCCCATCAATTCATAAAGGGTAACGAGGCCATTTGCAAACGATTTGAAGTCCTCCATGTTACAGTGAGAACGCTTTTACTCAAGTATTAAACATTTAGGAACGTCGCCAATCTTCCCAGGAAAGGGCACCCCTGCAAAGTCACCCCTGCATCCAAGCGTGCAACGGTCAGAAAAACCGCAGAGCCGTCAAAAAGCTTTTCAGGTGTAGTCTTCAGGTTTCAGTTAGCAAGTTAAATGTTAAAGTTGACGACGATGCAAAACTCCAGACGGCACCACATTCAGCGGAAGCTGAGCACGGCTTGTCGACCCAAACGCCAAAACACCTCCAGCTGAGGTGCACGGTGGTGGAGGGGTGATGATTTGGGCTTGTTTTTGCAGCCAGAGGACCTGAGCGCCTTGTCACTTGGGTGAAATGCCGTGGCGGTACCTTTGGAGAACTGTGCACCAACAAATACCTGCAAACCTTGATAAACTCAAGCGCCCTGGAGATAATAGAGAGCTATAGTTGTTCCACAATGATTCAACAGTGTAGAAAACAGCCGCTCTGTCTCTGAAGAGGGTTCTGTTGAAATCTGGGACGTTCTCCGTTTTTCACATAACTGTTTTTCTGCTTTATTTCCGATCTCAGAGCCCAGCTGCACAGGGAAAATTTAGAAATGAAGATATCTAGAAATTTATGTGGTGCCTTTACTGTTGTGTGACAGTTTTGACTCGCTCTACTTCGTGTGATAAAGCCCGGCGAACAATTTTTAAAACGGCGTTTTTGCTTTAAACGTGCTGCATTTGTCTGAGCGGGCGTCGGGGGGAACAAACGTAAGACGGCGGATGCTTTTGATGTGAGAAAGTTTTCCTTTCCAGTTCACAGAGACAGTGTTTCCCACCTGGCCCAGCTGGACCTGTCCACGGCCGACATCACGGTGAGACGAGCAGACACGCCTGCCTCGCTCACGCTGACGCCACGCGCCGCGCAGTCCTCTCTGTTCTCAAAGAGCGTCCTCTTCTTTCCAGGGAACCATGGTGACAGTGCTACATGTGACTTCCTGTCAGGACGAGTTTCGCCAGCAGCAGATAGCGGTGCTGTGGAGGGCCAGCGGAGCGGCACACAGTCAGGTAACCGCCAGCGTTCGCCCTCCCATGCCACCGTGCAGCTCATTTGTTGCTGTTTTTTTTTTACCTGCTCTTGCTCTCTGTTGCCGCAGAGACATCTTGTGTGTGGACCTGTGAAGACCCCCGGTTCTCACCTCACCGCCGCACAGTACCTGCAGTAAGACGCGTTACTCTTTTCTTATATTATGGCTTCTTTTATGTTTTTAACAGCCTTTCTTCTAGGGGTGTAACGGTACAGGTATTCATACTGGGAGAACAAACAGCTGACTGAGTGCTGTCGGCTCCGTGTGGCCATTTACCGAACAAATCCAGCTGTTTTTTTAGCTGAGCACATGCAGGACGTCTGTGTGTGGAGTAGGGCTGGACGATAATTCAATAACGATAGATATCGATGGTTCAATATAGAAAAACAGGGGTCAAAAAAAAGTTCAATAAAAGAACAGTGCATTCTAGCCTATCATGTAAGTTAATACTACAGTCATCAATCCTTCCAACCAATCACAAACCCAGGAAAGCTCCATCAGCCTTCAAAGAGTTCAGAGAGCAGGTGTTGTTTTTTTTCTTTTTTAACACTAAACACAGTTTTCGTAAAAAGTTGGTTGATTAAAGGGTTGTGTTTGAATCCATTTATTTAAAAATAGGTAAATAAGCAACATCATAAAATGGCCAGGGCTGCGCTTAAAATGTATATTTAGAATTTTTTTGATAATTATCGATATCGATCAATAGGATTTCTATTTTATCGATATGCTTTTTTTCTATATCGTCCAGCCCTAGTGTGGAGTGCACAATGTTACGCTCTGTAGCCCAACTTTAAGAAGTGACACCAAAACAGAGAGGATCCCCAGCTACCACTAAGCTCTGCTAAATGGGAACGTTAAGGTTTCTCGTGCTCGAAAGTGGAGAAAGAAAGCTGGACTGAAGCAAAACTTTTTCATCAGCAATAGGGCATGTGGCTCGCCTTGCACCTCACTGAATTACTCACCTGAAACAACTTCAAGGTGAACGTAGACGTCCCTGTGACTGGAGGAGAGTCAGCCGGCGTCCCAAGGGCGTCCTGTAGCATCCAGTCAGCTCAGACTCTGCTCTGTGTGTGATGCAGGTCAGAGGAATCTGATGATGAGAGGGGATTTTCCCTACAGCTTCACATGCTGCGTTCAGGTACGGCTGGGACACTAGCTGGTTGATATATTAAAACAATAAACATGTTTTATTCTCAGATACGGCAAATTCTTGTTAGAATATTTGAAAACCTTTACATTGTCCCTTTTCAAGCGGTTATACTGTAATGTATCTGTCCAGGAACTGGCTTCCTGCTGATGATAATGGGGACACGAGTTAGGGAGTTCGTCCTGGCGGGTTGCCGGTTCGATCCCTCGCTCCGTCTCAGTCAGAAGGTCCGGTGGCTGTATGGCAGCCTTGCCTCTGCCAGTCTGCTCCAGGGCAGCTGTGGCTATTAACATAGCTCACTAACGTCAGGGTGTGAATGACTGACTACCATTTAATACTTTATTTATAGGAGAAAAAAATTCAGTGACTTCTATAATTCCTAGTTTTCTAGTGTTAGAACATAATGAAATCAAATCAATTTCAGAAATTGTAAACAACTCTGTTTACTGCTGACTAAAGTAGTAGTTTTTTTTTTTTTATTGAAAGCATTCCAAGTATGTCCCAAACGGAGGCTTTAAAGCCTACATAAGTACAGAACCATGACTTGAAACACTTAAACAACTGTGACTTTAATACCCAAACAATTACCGAACTGTGCTTTTTGTGTATTGTTACACCCCTAAATTTTTTTAAATATTTTATCTTTCCCGAGTCCCCACTGGTTGCCCTCTCTCTTGCTTTCCTTAACTAACACTAATTACTGAAAATGCTCATTTCTACATTAACTAAATGAAAGAAATATGAGTGAATGCTGTTTTCTTTCCCTTCCTGCCAGCGTTGTAGCAGCATGTTTCTAGCCCTGGTACTGGTGTAAATGTAGCTTCGGTTTTCCTCCCATCCAGGCTGAGAAAAGGTCAGATGAAGGAGGCCTCTGAGATGAAGTACGGAGATAAAGTAGAAGGTGCGTATTGATCTAAAAGGGTTGTGCTCTTTATATAGATTGCTTTGTAAAAGTCTTGACACCCCTTGAACTATTCACATTTTGCTACGTTACAACCACAGACATCATTGCATTGAAACTGGATGTTGTGCGACAGACCAGCACAAATGAACAAATCAGTATAAATCAAAATCTGAAGTTTGTCTTGCAGCCTTCATTACTCTTATTTCCAAACTAATCTGTTGTAACCACCTGCTTTCAAAAGCCACCAAAATAGAATAAAGAGTTCATACGTGTGTGCTTTACGCTCAGTAAATGGAAATAAAGTTGTGGAGAGGTCTGGAGCAGATCTAGATTATATAACAGCATCCCAAGCTCTGGACATCTCATGGAGCTCTGATTAATCCACCATCTGGAAATGTTAAAGCTACGGTACGACTGCAGTACTGTCAACAGCTGTACAGATGTTCACGAGCAAGGAGAGCATTAATCAGCGAGGCAGCCATCCACCCCATGGCTACTCTGGAGGAGCTGCAGAGATCCATGGTTTATAAGTAATACAATTGTATTGCTGTTTGACCCTCTCTGTCCATAGTGGTCCTTAATATTAATGTGTCGCTCTTCAGTTTTTCTGGACTTCCTGGAGAAAACCTTCTCATTTCTCGTCTCCCTTTGGCCAATCACTGAAAAGAGGGGCGTTCGCTCAAAACTATCGAGTCAGCTCGCTTTGGCCCTACTGCTCAGCAGAGCCGGACATTTTAAAAAAAAAAACAGACTGCTCCCGAAACACTCATCAGGGAGCGGAGCCGTGTGGTGCGCGGTCATTATGAGCCGGTGGAACTGGGCCTATAGAAGTCCATCCCTGCTTTGAAACCGGGCGGAGATCAACCTTCCCGCAGGACGTTGAGCCTAAACATACAGCCGGAGATACGGTGGAACGGCTTAGATCATATTCACGTGTTGGAATGGCTCTGCTAAAACAGCCCACCCTGACCTGCGAATGTGGGACAGGACCTGCTGCTGGCAGATGTTCTCCATCCTGAGAACAATGAATGAACACAAATGTCTGTTTCTAGATGTGTGAAGGCTTGCAGCTGCAGTCGTAGAAATCTTTCACTGCACAGGATTGACTCAGGGAGGCTGAAAGCAATAATCCTATTATTTCTGCTTCAAAATAAAACACAACCTTGTGTTGGCCTTTCGTAATAAATCCAAATAAATATACACCAAAGTTTGTGGTCGCAAAGTGACTGAATCTGAAAAGGCTCACAGGGGGGTTGAATCCTCCTGCCAACTTTGTCTGTGTGTGCAAGTTATGAAATGTAACCTGTTATATTGGTTATAAATGAGAAAAAATGCGTTCCTGCTGCAGGTCAGACCTGGGATGACATCATCAAAGTCATGACCTCTGCCACGATCAGATTTGAGCTACTATCAACCGTTCACACAAGTCCTGTGAGTTGAAACTCTGTTCACACCTGAAGTTGTCATGCAGGTGGCGCTGTACCACGTACAGAGAGTATATTTCCCAAGATGCCCTTCACCGTTTAAATAAAAATTTTTTTTAGATTCTGCATGATATCAAACACGTCTCTGAGTAGAATCCGCTCCATCAGGCTGCTGGGATTATAAATACGGCTTTCCTTGTGTTCAGGTGACACTGGACGTCCAGAGGGAAGGGGGCGTGTCAACCAAAGGGCCAAGAGGAGGCGTGTTTGTCATGTACAACTGTGCCAGGCTGCACACTCTGTTCGACAGCTACGAGAGAGGAGTGGAGAAGGGTGAGACCCGCTGGCAGCTTTCAGCTCTGACATCCACGCTTTGCAAACAGGAAACCATGAACTCCCATCAGCACCTTTGCTCTTCTAGTTTGCCCAAAATCTGCCTTTAACCTCTGCATGTACCTCGGTGTTAAGCTGCTGACTGATCTTTGGACTGTGGGTAATAGAACAACGCTTCAATTGATCTTAACATGTTTTTCTGGACAATAACTTGATGCTAAATATGTTTTTTCTTGCTGTGTGTAACATTAGAGAAGAGTTGCTGTAAGTGTATTTTTTTCCAAATATATTTTAATGTTTCTTGCCCTAATTTCCTAATAACTGCTGCCAATTTCTCCAGTACTTTACCAACAGGAGAGCCTCACCTGTTGTGTGCTTTTATTTAACCCAATAACTGGTCTTTTTTAAGTAAATGTTTTCTAATAAGTTGTATTAACAACAAAAATGTGAGCTTGGATTTGTGAATAACCGAAGGAAGATTCTGCTTTTGGCAGAAAAAGGTTTGGACTGAGATCAATGTGAATTGGGATTAGAGGATTCAGGATCAGCTTTTTTGTGGGGGAACATGGTTGGTGGACGGCTGGACACGGACCCATGAGTGTTTGCACACATTTTTCTCTGGTTCAGAACATCTGCAGTCGTGTTTAAAATGTTGGCGCAGCATAAACACTCATGCACCGTTTACACCTTCTGTCTGCAGGTCTGTACCCAGAAATCCCCGATGGCTCCCAGCTCGACTTTTCTGCTCTCAAAGAAGAGGTTCACATGAATTTTCCTCAATCGTTTCTTTAGATTTTATTGTTGTTTTGGGGTTAAGTCTGCCTGCCACTGCAGAACCTAAAGCACCCTGAGCGATGCTGTTTTTCTTCTTTTTTCCCCCTGACCCCGACAGGGAGAGTGGCTTTTGCTCTTCAATTACCTCATCCCTTTCTCGGAGCTGCTCGACCAATCAGGACAGGCGCTGGATTGTGAAGGAGGAGGAGCCAGAGTGAACATTAAAACCGAACAGGTAGGTTTGATTAATCAGCCGTCACTATGTTCTGATGACTAAAGGTTGTTGTTGTTTATTCCACGTTTGTCTCCCTGCAGATCTGTAAATTTCTCGTCTCGCTCAGTAAAGACTTCAGTTCGTACTACAACAGAGTCCATGTGCTCGGGGTGAGGACATGTTCATGTGTTTGTGTGTGTCTGAAATGGAAGAAACGGCATCACTGGTTTTGGATCATAACTTAAAGTACATTTAAAGCCCTGTGCACGACCAAGTTGGGTTTTCTATTTTTGCTGAATGTGTATTAAGGATACCGCTTTAAGGCTCCCCTTATTAATGGCTAATAAATAGGTAATTACTCTGTAAACACTTTATAACTCATTCATAAGTGTTTATTATGCATTCATTAATTGCTCGCAGGAGACAAAGCCGATTTGTTTCTTGCCAAATAATCAGCCTGTTCTGTTCAGCTAAATATTTCATTTAGAGTTGCTTTATATTAAACATTTCAGACTAAGTTATTACTGTATTTTTCGGACTATAAGGCACACTTAAAATCCTTAAATCTTCTGAAAAATCGGTGGTGTGCCCTATAATCCGGCGCGCCTTATATGTGATTACCGTTGTGCTTACTGACTGTCCATGTTGTCAAAGTGCGTGAGATGGAGCAGGGGTAAAAATATATCAGCCCTGTGTAAAAAGCAATATAAATTAGATGACATACCTCTGCAACATGCATGTTTTATGGTCCTCATTCTCACACGCCCATGTAAAAGATGAAAAACTTCAAGAAACAACCAAATCATTAAAAACGGGAAACAAGCAGCAAGTTAGACACATCAGAAGTCGACCTTAGCATCATTTACTGTTTTTATTGGCTTCAGCACAAAGGAGTTCCCTTATATGTTGCAGTCCTATGCATCCCCACAGCATGATGCTACCACCACCGTGCTTAACATTGGGAATGTGACATATGGGCTTAGTTTTCTGCTCCTCTGGCTTTTTTTCCGTGTTGGCAGAAAAGTGAATTTCCACTCTCTTCTGATTAGAGCGCCTCCCTCCACATTTACCCCCGACGCGACATGTAGCAAACATCAGTTTTTGTTGCTTTCTTTGAAGAATCCCTTTCTTTTTGCCCCTCTTAGGTGACTTTGCCTTTATTCATAAAAAATGTATTTTTATCTGCGACAAAAAATTCCTCCCACCTTGACATCGATGGACACAATTTTTTTTTTTTTATTAAAACCCAGTTTGTGGCAGTAATGGGACAAAATGGGACAATGACTATTTTGTAAAGCAATGCTTGTTTATTCTATGCAGTCATCATGCATCAATGACCTGTTTCCACAAATAGATGTAGGCCTTGCTATTTGTCTGTGTTTCCACTCACTCACCCTCCGTAACGCTTTTCCTTCCCTGCTTCCAGGAGCCGTTGCCTCACCTCTTCAACCAGATGTTTTGTCGTCTCCATCTGCTAAGAGCCCTGAGGGAGCTCTACCACAGCGCTCTGGAGACCCTGAACCTCCCCCCCATCAGGCAGCTATAGCCTCGACACGACCCCCCCCCCCTCATCCTTCACAGTTAGCTTCAGCCACACCACTCTTTTCCTGAACCCTCGCCTCCTGTGCGTCGTGTATCCAGCTGAGACACAGTGTTCCATATAATTGTACGGTTTCACCTGCTTCTGCAGCTGCCCGTCAGTGTTAGCGGACGTTCTGAAGCCGGATATGTGATAGATGTCCCTGTAAGATAGTGGTTCAGTTAAAGAGCTGTTTTTTGAAGGAATAATTTGGGATTTTGACTTGGATAATGAGCGTGGATATCAGAAGCTACGTGCGAGTCGACCGAGACGGTCCGCCTCTTGCTAACGTCTCACGCGCTTGTCTTACATTTCGTCTCGATGAGAAGCCGATCAATCCAAAACGTCAAAGTATTCCTCTACTTCTTTACGTCAGCACACCTAGGACCAGAACATTAGCACCAGAACGGACCAATCTGCCATGTTTCAATAAGTGTTTGTCTTGATATTCATTCTTGCTCCTGTAACAGCCCCACTGACTGATACGTGCGCCGACTCGATAACACGCTGAACCAAATAGCTCTACTTTAAGACGTGTGCCAAAAAAACATAGTAAGATGAATCTCCCAACCAGCGCGTAGGAAGGTTGAACGCTCTAAAAAACCTGCCTTAATGTCTCTACAGATGCTTTTTGACCAATGTTAGCTCGGATCAGATAGGTTTTGTGTGTCTTGGGGTACATTTGATCCAATTAGAACCTGAAAGGTTGACGTTTGTTTTCACGCGTTTCTCATTTGCCGTATACTAAAAGGGAGAATCCGACTAAACAGCCTAACTTTGGTCCAAACCAACCTAACCTCCTGCTCACCAGTCATCAGCTGTACAGTTGTCATTTTTGGCAGAGTAAACCTGTTTTATTTAACGTCTTGTTTCGCCTCATGTCTGAAGTTTAAGCTGCTTTCGTGAAGCCAATGAAACGGATCGTTAATAGCGCAGCTATAAAGACATGCCAAGGCAGACTTAAACCTGCCTTCGAACAAACTGATTTTAAATTCAGGATCACGCGGTATAAATGGAGCACTCTGCATTTACGCAGTGCATGTATTAGCACCACTGGATCAAAAAGCGTTTAAATTATGTAATCTTTTACAGAACTAATGCATGCTCACACTGAAAAGGATTACTGAATTACGAGGAGGAGTCCTGTCATCGTTGAGTTCCAGCATCCACGGTTATAATGTGAAGCGGGGGGGGGGGGGGTTCGTTTCTTTTTGCCTCTCTTCAAAATGGTAGATTGATTGTCATGTGAGAAAAATATTTGCCCATATATACAGTCGGAGCAGAAATGAAAAGGGTTAAAACAACTGGAAATAAAACAAATAAGCCTGGACCGGGACCAAGTTTAGCTTATCGTCAAAAGAGAGTCAGGGGGATGAAAGGGATGGTAGAAAAAAACTCCCAGATTTGTAGAGACAGATATGTCCCTCTCAATCTAAAATAAATATTAAAAGATTACCTTCTTAATGCTATAGCCAATAAGTAGGGATAGGTGCTACCCATGTGTTTCGTTTGAATTCAATCAAACTGGGTTTACCTCTGCACAAGAAAGTTGTAGCCAAATTAGGAAAACCTGTGTCATTGTTGAACATTAATTAAACTTGCAAACAAGAAGAATGAAAATGCAAAATAGAGGAAGGAGTTGACGACAGTCTATTTGCTGACTTTCAAAGAGGTCGTTGGAAAAGCTAAGTGAAGCAAACGTCTCTAAACGAACTAGCTCTACGGTACCGAACCCTTTTTTCTGTTGCTCAATAAATCCCATTCATGTCCCGCCTCTTTAAATCAACTCCACTTCCCTGTGTGTAGCCAAGGTTTATTGATCCCAGTTCATTCATGTTTACCACTGTGTATTTATGAATTTCCACAGAAATATTTATTGTTGGTTTGAAAAAAAAAAAAAGATATCTGTACATTGTGTATGTTATGCGCACAAGTCTTAACCTGGGTGTGATCATAAAGTTACCAAGTAAACCCTTAATCCCTCTGGACAAGTCACAGCTGTTGGTGTTACACTGTAGAGTAAGTTATTGACAAAAATACCTAGCAGATATTAGGGTTGTTGTGCCACAAAGTTAGAAAATATATGAAATAGCATGAAATTTATACATAAAAAAAAGTGTTATTTATAGAAATGTGAGGGGAAGACGTAATGGCATTTCCATAAATGTCCCACAACTCATTTTTATCAGTCTTCTGGATGATTTTATACATTAAATGTATATTTCAACATGGAACAAAACTGGTGAATTGTAAACAAATATAAAACATAAAAAAAAATAACATTTCAAAGCTGGATTTTTTGTTTGTTTGTTTGACACCTGCATATGTGTGGAACAGTGAAGAGAAAGATGTTGTTTGCCACTGTAATTGTAACAGTATTAAAGCAGAGGATATGCATAAATAAAGACCCTCCCTGTTTTTCTTTTTACACGCTCCACTCCAGCACTACGCTCTGTAAAGGGCGGCAGGTAAGCAGCTCATTGAAATCATCCTGCTTGCTTCTCGGTAACGCATCTCACATTCGACTGTCAACGCCTATAATTCATTCCTTCTGCTGTATGTTTTATTTATTATGCAAACTGCCATAATTACCAAAGAAAAAAAAAAGAATTCTCTCCATAGTAATAATTTACGGTTTTGCCTCAGCTAACACAAAGCTGTATACAGAATGTCCCAAGTTTCGAACATGTTAGTGTATTTATCTGTCTGAATATGGATAATTCGACCAAACATCTGTCTACGCACATCTGTCCGCCCTGGTTTCTGTCTGTTTTTTCTCGAGCGGCAGACGTTCTCAGAGTGGTTGTCCACCCTCAGGCTCGGTGAAACAGATGGACACACCGGTGGTGCTTTCTGAAAGAGAAATCCCCCCCATGCAAACAAACAGATCCAGCAAATGTCAGCAAACACCACTGATCTACAGCACTGTGCCGAAGTCCTTATTTCTCTCATATTTGTAGAAGGTGCTTCTTTCTTGAGCTAGTGTTGTGCAAACAAATAGCGGGAAAACTAGCAAAGAGTTGAATTTTAGACTAGAGATACATGCACTTTGTTACTTGTAACCATAATTTATTCCAATTCCCTTTGCTCCATCTTTGAAAAAATACCAAAAGACAACGGTTTGATGGACTGGGGAGAAAACTCAGCAGGATCAGCAAATGCTGAGGTGCAGAGGTTGCCGTTTTTCTGCACAGTCTCAACACCTCCGAACGTGAAGCTCAGTGATGCCCCGGTCAGGATCTGGGAGGAGATAACCCAGGACATCATCCTTCATCTCATAAGGAGCATGCCCCATCATCTGGAAGCTGTGCAAGATAATAATTGTAGGATTTTAAACTGTTCTTAGGTCTGCAGCAGTGGAGAGAAACGGGGATTCAGGGGCTTAGTTTTGGAGACATAATAGCTGCATTAAAGCTAATTACAAGAGAAATTGATTCTCTTGTAATTAACTTGGAAGCTTAGGCAAAATCAGTTCCTTTTCTGATAATCTTGTGTTATGTTTGGGGTCAAATGCAGCAATTAGCATGGGCTTGGATCACAGAGCATGCATTCAATTAATGGACATTTCATGGAATGATGAAGATGGTAATTGAACATTATTTGTTTATGTCAGCAATGATCCTTGTGCTCAGTGTTACAAATTAGCTCAGGTCAACAATACATGAAATGCATTTTTTTAAATCACCTTATATTGTAAGAGATGGTAACGTCCCATCAATAACAATGAGGAGGATGATGCTGCAAAGGGCTGCGGTCTGCACTTTGGACACAGATGATCCAGAACATCTTCATTCTTCACTTTCCAAAAATATTCATAGATACAATGATGAGCATCACAATGATTTAATGCACTGCCTTACCTGTAGGTCTTCCTGTAATGTGCTGTACTCAAGTTTTTTAAAACTCAAAAGCACTTGCTGTAACTCACATAATACAAAATATTTGTTTTGATAACAAATTCCAAAACGTTACACTTATTTAATTTTTTAATGGTGTCCTGTCTGGCAATGTGGCAATAAGAATTGTCTTAATGCCAAAAACAGCCCAACAGATTTTACTTTCACAAGTGGAGATGTACCGCGTTCGCCATAGTGCTCCGCTTGATTTCTACATGTAAATAGCTTTATTATAATTTATGCAGGGAATACTTTGTGTTATATGGACACTACAATAAGAAAGTAGAAGAGAGAAAGAAAGGGAAAAGAAAGAGGAGATAAAAGGTAGAAAATGATAAAACAACACCAGCCTGCTTCTTCACCTGAAAAGAGAGATGTAAAAAGAACAGCGGATAAAGTATTACAGATACAATAAAGTAACGCCTTGATACCATCACTGAAGTATTTACAGTATTAATTAATACGACATGTAAAAAGTGACAGCTGAAGATAATAATAGGGGTTTTTCTGTATG
Source organism: Fundulus heteroclitus (assembly GCF_011125445.2). Taxonomy (NCBI): domain Eukaryota; kingdom Metazoa; phylum Chordata; class Actinopteri; order Cyprinodontiformes; family Fundulidae; genus Fundulus; species Fundulus heteroclitus. Next base: position 12,535,098 of record NC_046361.1, read on the forward strand.
GAAAAACGTTACACTTAAAATTAATAAATAAATAAGATCCAAAAGGATTTTGTTTCTGCAGAAATATTTTCTGCTGGTGATACTTGATGTTCACTTAAATGACAGCTGATTAATTGCTGCAATTTCATCCCAACATAAAAATCAACCCTTAAAAACCTTCTAACAGCTATATTAGTGCTTTATTACTGTTTGTTGGTACTAATGTCCGTTAGGAGAGAAATCTGTTACTGTGTAAACTTACAACGATGTCCAGAAGGCTGCAGCGTTTTCAGCGACACTAGAGTGCAACCAAGGGGCTTCTTGATGTGTCTCTGTTTCTGCATATCTGCTTGAGGTCATATGTCAAAATATATAATAGACAAATCTTTTTTTCTTTTAAGAGAAGAACAAATCATTTAACTGATGCTACTAGCACTCAACAGGACTAGATGGCAACAATTCTGTGAACACTTTATGAACTCGTAACAATTTTCTTCCGTTGATCTCATGCTGCGCCCCTTGGAGGTTTGCAAGATCTCAGAATGGACATGATGACACGCTGCCTTTAGGATTTGAAGGATACACACAGGCATTGAAGGCCTAAACCGTTAATGTGGACAGCTCCACTGGAGTAGTTTAATGATGCCCGCTACAACCCAACCTCCAGTAATGAGCTGTCAGCAGTAGCTGCCTCTGCTCTAGGTGACACAGTTCAGCCAATTCAGACACGCCGCTGTTGCTTTCAACTAGAAATCATTTACAAAAAAGCTCGAGAGGCACCTGGCCCGAGACCTAAACATTCATCTTTCATGTGATTATGTGCAGCATAAATTATTGTGCATCCGTTCGGTCTCTGTGCATCCAGATATAGAAGCAGCTGCTTAGGTCTGCAGCACTGCTCTCATCTGTGGTGTCATCCAAACACACACACACACACACACACACACACACACACACACACACACACACACACACACACACACACACACACACACACACACACACACACACACACACACACACACACACACACACACCTTGTTTATAGACAAAGTGGGGGCCGTGCCTTAACATCCATTCATTTCATTTTCAACCCTTTCTATGGCCGTACCCTGATCCTAAATCTAAACCTAATTGTTACCAGTTTATACCAAACCCTAATTAATTGACACCTTAGTCATAGCCCAAAAACAAAATGAAAAAAATATGTTCTCACTCAGATGCAAGTACAAGTACACACACACACACACACACTCCTTCAAACCTACTTGTTCACAGCTGCTTCTGCCAGATAACTGTGGGTGTGTGTGTGTGTTGTACTTACAGCTGAGCGAGAACATTTTGTGCTCATCTTACCAGTAAAGTGAGGACCCATAGCCTAAACCTAACCTTAGGTTCAGGACTAAGGTGTTAGTTGGGTTTAGGTTAGGGTTAGGTATATTCTGGTAAAGCTTAGGTCATAGAAGGGCTTGAAAATTAATAGAGGTCAAACCACGGTCCTCAGTTTGTATTTTAAACAAGGATGTGTGTGTTAGGTTTTCTCATACACGAGGAAATATAGGAAAAAGCTCAGTTTCAGCCTTATTCACCACGAGTTTCTTGGTCATTTTAGCAGCAGCAGTGATTAATAAGAGTAGATTCTTTAGCTATAACTTATGGCTCAGAAAATGAGTTCTTATACAACACATTGACTCTCTAAAAAAAGAAATGTATATTTAGATATTATTGGTAAATGACATGCATGTGCACCAGTTGTATGGTGTCTTTTGTCTGTGATAACTTTAAACAGACATGGCATGTCTGAATGAGAAGCTCATGGAGACATGATGTAATCTGATGTCTATGTACTGTTCTCACCGCATGGTGGCAGTATTGAGACAGTTTATTTTATTATGCCTGAACCTTAGACCCTGAAACCAGCTGGATAAACTGCAAAATAAAATAGAAAAAATTGCTAAAGCCAAAGGATGATGTCTCGGGATCTCTAGACCAGGTTCAAAGATCAATTTGTAAATGTTAGGGTTTGCATGAAAAAAAGGAAAGCTTTTTGGCACAGCTGGACTGTAAACTAATCTCTGTAATTAGCCCTTCCTCCTGAATGTTGATGAAATATGAACTGCAACTTAATCATCAGTTTTTTTTTTATCCTCACTTCAGTTATTTCTGCTCTTCGGTACTGTACCAGCTTTATTTTTAGAGCACTATAAACACCCGTGGGACCAAAACGCTTTACAAAGAATAAATTAAACAGCAGTCCCACCATACAATGATAAAATCAATGACCTAAAAATCAATTCAACAGCCCAGTATCAAAGGAATAAAACAATCCTAGTAAAAGAAAAACATATAATTTTTTAAAGTCGACATCTCAGATGGTGTCAAAGATCAGGGCAAAGAGATGGCTTTTAAGAAGGGATTTCAAAACAGACAGGGCAAGAAGCCTGTGTGATGCCCAAGGGGAAGGTCATTCCATAATTTAGAAGCTGCGGCTGCAAAAAGCAGGATCTCCTCTGAGCTTACGCTTTGCCTTCAGCACCCTCAGGAGCATCTGATCAGCTGACCTGAGGGCGTGTATGGATGTAGCATCTCGGACAGGTAGACCACTGAGAGCCTTAAAAGCAGATAGAATATTTACAAGCAGCCAGGTTAGGTCGCTTGCTAACACTTTACAGTTTCCGCCATCAGCTTTTCACTTTTACAGCCGTGCTTTTCTGGAATTAATTCTGTCATCGCCCTTTTGTGCACAGTGACAATATATAGTCACAAGCGCAGCTCATTACACAATGGTCACACAGGGGAAATGTTTCATACTATGTAGGCCCAAAATGTAACCGCCTAATCAGACATTTTGATCCTGATGGAGGTTTTAGAGCCTTAGTTGTACTTTCATCCATGTTGCAGACCAAAACCACCCTGCAAGTTATCTTCTTATCCTTGAAATGGACACAATGTGCAAAACAGGTTGCAAATCCTGTCACATTTTTGTGAACTACAGCAATTTGTTTAGAATTTTTTTTCTTTTTGGGATACTTGTAATGAAAAAAAATAACATCTGCGGTCTGACTCATTATTATATGTGTTGTTATGCAAATGATTCAGCCCTGAAATCTCAGGGGTCCTTCTGTCAAATGGTTGGTGTGATCCCCGAGCGAAACATGTGCAATGCTGTCAGGTGCTTTCTCGCTACATTACCAGTTTAGTCAATTAGCCTAACCCAAGAAATAAAGAAATAAATAAAAGTCCCTGATTTAGTTTTTAAAGAGCAGCTACGCTTTAACATGTGTCGAAGCCACGGGAAAACACGAGGTTGTACAAGGAAGAAAAACGTAAACGATTCAAGAACAGATAGCGTGGTGCCTGTCAAGCTTGTTGTAAATTCCCATTAAGCAATTCAATTTCAACTATTTATTTGCTTTATTAGCTTTATTACACCCAAAATAATCTTCACTTGCTTCACTGGTCAGTTTGCTTCTTCAGATCCTTTGAAACTTTTGGACGCCAGAGCAAAAGAGGAGAACAAAAGCAGAGTTCAAAGTAGCCACTTCAAGCATGCCTGATGAGCAGAAACCTTCCCAAAGAGGACACGATAAATTTCAAAGAATGCTTTTGCAGCGCAGTCCAGGAGGCTTTCTGCTTTTCATCTCCCTCACCAATCACAGTCTCCCCTTTAGAAGGGTGCTGCTTGCTTGTCAATCACTCCCCCCGGGTGATAGGTTGGATCAAGACAAAAGAGGGAGGAGAGTGATGGAAAGGGGAGAAAATATAGGCTGGGGGGGTGGGGGGGGGGAGCGGATGTGAAAATGTCTGGAAACACGGGGATGGGATGTTGGAGAGCGTGGAGCATGTAGAGCAATCGCTGAAAGCAGAGTCACTGTCTTTAAGAGAGATGAATGAATGAGGTCAGGGACGCCCCTGAGAATAAAGGAGGGGAGGAAGAAAAGAAAAGGGGGCGTGTCGTGGATGAAGGGAGGATGGCAGGGATGGAGAAATATCAGGAGCTGGATGTTGGCTGAAGGTGAGAGTAGACAGGAATTAAATAAAAAATCTATCCTGATTTCATTTCTTTTACTGAAATCAATCCAACTCCTCTTAAATAAATAAAAAACTCTGATGGTCTGACTAATCTTGTGGGGCTAGAGGTTTAGGATGCATCCATCTTTGTCTTTCAACAGTGTTCAAGGGAAATACTTATTAGGGCAACACTGCTGGACAATCAATCCCTACTGTTTGGGTTATTGTGTGTTTTGTATATCCTCAAATTTTTGTGCATATGATTCAGTCTGACCTTTTTCCTGTTTAAACATTTTATGGACCATTAAACCCAAGTCATGTTGTGCTTTGGACAGTTATTTTTTGGAGAAAGTAATCATTATTTGGGAGGACAATAGGCAGTGCATCCCCAGTTAGCTTCCTGTCTGAAACACATACTGGAAACAGAACTAAACAATGCCCTATATGAAAGAAAAGCTGTATCAAAAAAAACAAAACTGTCCCAGTATGCACTGTTTTATTGGCTTTAACATTCCCATTCTTTTTTTATCAGGTACTTACTATGATCAGAAACACCACATCTTGCTCTCTCAGCATGTGTTTCATTCAGGAAGATCTTTGTTGGCCTCCGATCTAATAATCATAAGATCAGTTTCCGTCTATATAAACATCCAATGCAAAGACGACAACTGTTTAAAGTTAGAAATGAGTCAAAGCACTTTTTAAAAACTCCCTGTAGCATTTTGTTTTTAGGAATGAGAAGTCAACCTTCAGAAAAAAACACTGTTTTGGATTTAGATTAAAGAAAGACACCAAGAAGGGTTCTGGGTAAGGTATTACCAGCTCGTAAAGCAATGAACTGAAACAGACTTAAAGGTTCTGAGCCATCCTTTAAAATCCAGATCTCAATGCACCTCTGTGCAATGAATAAGGTAATTAGGGCCACAGAACACCATTTGGAGACTAAAGGACAGTTAGCTGGCACAAAAAGAATTAAAATGTATAGCCAAAGCCAGCCCAAAACCTGCCAAAGGATGAAAAAGGCTCATGATGTCACATTGGGGTAGCTGCCTCAGTGGCAAGCACCTCTGCCAGATTGCCTCAGCATTAAAGACAGCGTAAAATAGTCCTTAAATTAGCAGAAATTTAGAATATCATGAGGATATACACAGCATTTAACTGATATCAATAGATATAATCTTAATGCAGTGGATAAAACAAAGGAAAGGGTGTAGACATACAGCCAAGCACCAAATTATCCATACATTCAGATTAAGGTTAGAGTAAAGTTTTGATTTTACAAACTCTGGTAATATTAAAACAGAGACCTGACTTGAATCTGATAGAGAATCTGTGGAGGGAGCTAAAGATTAGGGTGATGGCAAGGAAGCCTCACAATCTCAAAGCTTTGGGGCTCATCAGCAGAGATGCGCTCCAGTGGAAACGTGCACATTTTCAAAAGTTCTTAACAATTTGTTATTTTAGTGTTCAAAGTGATTCAAAAAGGAAGAGGATGTTGGGGAAATTATCACAGTGCAATGGAAAAAAAAAAAACCTTTTATCACCCAAAAACAAGAATTTTAGATATGGATCCAGCTTTTATGAGTTTATCCGTCTTTCTCTGCTTGTTCTGCAGAGAAAAAAAAAATCAGTCTTTTACATGATTTATATGGAAACTAACTTTTTATGTGCTGTTCAGAGGTTATTGCATGTTCTTTGTGCCCGCATGGCTTTTATGGGTGCCGTGAATTTCTACCCAAAAGATATGCTCAACAAATATTATTTCCCCTTGGTACAAAGCATTGAACTGTATTCTTGCTTATCCTATCAACAGTCTGGTATTGATAACAGGAAGTCTTGTCAAGAATGTCAGGAAAGTTGCTGAATTCCAGATTATTGTGTACTTTTCTGCATTGTTATTTCTTTTGTATACGAGATGACTATGTTTTCGGTCAAACCGCTCTAGTGTACCTGCGGAACAGGGAGGAGAAATGTGACAGGAGCTCTTTGTAACTTTGTTCTCATGAATGCACCAGCACTTTTAGTTTGTTCCTAAGCGCAAACGCGCTCTCAATGTGGCGACGAAAACACAGGACTTGAAAGAACTCTATTTTGAGGCGGGTTTCATCTTCTACAAGGCAGAAAGTTCCTTCTTGACTCAGCAGGAAGGCTCAAGGAGAAAAAGCGGAGGATGTGGGGAAGACGAGAGCAGTCAGGAAGGAGGTGAACCGCCGCTGGTCTGGTGCGCCCACCCACTTAACATCAAAAACAGATGACTTGTAATTTTCCTGATTCACACCTGGAGCAATCATGGCTGAGGGTGAATTGAGTTAAACTCAGCGTAAATGTCACTCCATCTTAGGGGGAGAAAAAATGCTGCTCTGCAGTTCTGTGTTTCTCTCACCGCGCGCCTCAATAAAGGAGCCAAAAGTAGAAGCTGCTGAAAAATAGAGGATATCTGATGAGAGAAGACAGACTGATCTAACACTGGGTCTTTAAAGGTAGCAGTTCTAATATGTATCTGCTTTATTAAACAATATTACGCCTAAATTCAAATCCCAGTTAACATCCTATTTAGAAGGTATTTCAACAGGTGATAGTCCTGTTGAAATATTACACATTTTGTCATATTACAAATCACAAAATGAAATGTATCGCATCAGATTTTTATCAGACAGACGACACAAAGTAGGGCACAATAGCGAAGTAGAAGCAAAACAACTACGTCTCTTACACTTGACAATCAAGCACACGGTTGTCAATAAGAATCTAAAAGGTGTGCTGTACATTTGTCTTCACCCCCTCTGTGAATACTTTGTCAAACCATCTTTTGCCCGATGAAGAGACAGACATTTTTGCTCATTCTTCTTTGCAAAATATCTCAAGGTCAGATTGAACGGAGCTCTTTCGGGACCATGAGTTTCCATTTCGTCGAGCATTCTCCATGGGATTTAGGTCCGGACTTTAAATGGGCCATCCTAACACAGAGGCTGGGTTTGAAGCCTGGCCTGGAGTCTTTCTGCGTGGAGTTTGCATGTTCTCCCTGTGCATGCGTGGATTCTCTCCGGGTACGCCAGCTGCCTCCCACAGTTAAAAACCTTGACTATAGGTTAAGGGGTCTCTCTAAAAGTTAAATGAAATTGCATGGTTGCTATTCCTGTGTGTCTCCGTGTGGCCATGAGATAGACTAGGAACCAACTGGGGGCCAAACATTGTAGGGCAAAAAAAGTTCCATATTTGTTCTCAACTGTGCTGAAATTAAATTACACACGTGTGGACTTCATTTACCGATGAGGAGATTTTTAAGGGTATTTGGTTGCACTGGATTTTAATTTACAATTTTAGACTGTAAATGCCTTTGCAAAGCACTATGTGACTAAACAATGTTCAAAAGCTTAGCACATGGTTGCTCTGCATTAAAAGTCTCTTCTTTGTAAATTTGTTTTGGGAAATTCATTTCACTACGGCCAGCCGTTAAAGGCACTGAGAAATGTCTAGTTGCTTACATTTAGCATCAGATCTTAACAGCACGTCCTTCAGCGAACGATTCTGAAAATGTATTTTATTAAAGTTTGAACCAACCTTAAACCACAACGCGAACGTTGGACATCAAAATGACTTACGAGGAGAGGCCTGCGTGACACGTATGAACATCGCCGCTGCTCCCAGCGAGGTCCCAAAATATGTTTTTGTGAAAGAGCCCACATGGCATCAGCGGAAACAGGCCTGCGCTCAAATTGATTCAGGAGGAGGATGGAAGAGCTGCAGATATCTCTGTGGCTGACAGAGTGGAAAAATCTCCCCACAGCAGAGACTCAGCGCTCTGCTGGGTTTCAACACGTGGAGTGTTTCCTGAACCATGCACCTCCATTTAATTCGCCTAAACAACGGCAAACGTTGCTGTCAAATGCAGCCAGGAGTGAAAAGGTGGGAGATTGTCATGGCTTTGGTCGTGTCAGCAATGTCTGGTGGGAGGCCTGGAGGGCAGACATAGTGTCTGTGTTAACCAATAATTGAAAAAATTGGGAACAAAATTTAATTAGATTATAGAAATTAGGATCCAGGCTATACATAATTGCTGTGAACTATGGTTGCTTGCCCAGGGCTATCGATCACGATGGGGGCTGGGTTGCAGCAGTGTAGGAAAATATTTGACAACGCTTTCTAGAGTTTGAAAAAATAATAAAAAACAACATTTAGGTTTGGCAGGAATTCAGTTTTTGATTAAGAAAATAAGTCTAAATAGCATAAGCAAAAGGTAAGAGTTATATAGAGATGCATTTTGCACTGATGTTAAAACATGCACACAGGTATCCTTCATAAACTCATTTATATCCATTTATAAAGAATAAAAAGTTGCATTGTATATACTTTAACTGCACAATAAAAAAAATATATAAAAAAAGATACCTCCTGTTCATTAGTATAATTTTTAATTGGTGCATAATTAAAACACATTAAAGAACAAAAAACTAAGAAAAAGCTATTCAGAGCTAAATCTCAAGATTACTCTTTTGAGAAGGGTGAGAAAAAAAGGCAGCTTACATCTCTGCAGACCCCACACATCCTGGACATAAACCTTTTAGACTTCAATCTTCAGGTTGCCACTAAAAGAGCTATTGGCTAAAACCCGCCGCCACAGAGATGGTTTCTTCCACCAGGCTGTTAAAAGTCAGAGTCAGATCGAGACCATGCTTATTTGCACTGATTCAACATGGTCTTCCACTGTTGTAAAAACACTGTATAATGCAAAAAAAAAACCCTCTTCTCCATAACTATTCTTTTTACACTTTTATATTTAAAATATCTTCATTGAAGGCAAATTGAAACTCAATAAAATTCCTTGTGTGTGTGTGTGTCTACCAACTTGCCAAATAAAGCTGATTCTGATTCTAAATTGGACCAGATCTGCAATTTGAGCACAACTGGATGCTGCAACAGCACAATGATTTCAATCTCATTCCAGACTCCCTGCTATTTATAGCATATTTTCCTTCTCTCTCCATCCTTCTTCCTATCAAATTACCAAAAAGTAATGGTTAGTACGACTACAAACACCTTTAAAAAAGGTCCTTGTTTTAAAATGGAAATAGCAGGAGATTTGGCATCATCTATGGCCTTCCAAAAGCCCCAAACTCACTAGTTCTGCATGTTCGTAAAAGGTTTTTAACAGCTGGGTCTGTTGAAGTAAATCAACCAATTCTGTCAAGGAGAGGGGTCAAAAATTCAGCCAAGATTATGATGGGAGCTTTTTAATGGCTAGAAAAGCATGTAGCTGAGGTGCAACTTGCTAAGGGATGTTTGTCCAAATATTTTTGGTAGTGTCTGTAAGTATTTGGGGCTCTAGGTATAACTTTGAGCATGATAATCATTTAAACCCTCTGCATCCATTGTTTTATACATCAGTTGCATGTTGTATAATAATCATTCCCAGCATAAAAAAAACAGTTCAACTGCATCATTAAAAGCTTGAAATTAGTATGACTATTCACCTCAATATGCAAACATGTGGCTTAATACAAGATACACCAAACAGCTGCAGGAAGAAAATGACTCAAAGAGAGGTTCATCACACCGAAAACGAGAAACCCTCGACATGAGCAATCCCAGCTCCCCTCTGGCAGCAGTGGTGTCAGACACAAACATCTTCCCAGGGCAGGATAACGCCTCACCTCACATGGCAAAAACAGGTCATGCAACATTACCGGGAGCCCAGGGTCCTGAGAAGGACTTTTAAGCTCCCCAGATGCCAAGTCTGATCGAGCATCCCAGAAACAGCACAGGCAAGAAGTCCACAAAACGTTTGCGTCTGTGCAGCAGAGCAGCGGAAGGATCCACTGCCAACATCACGTCACCAAAGACTGAAGCGTGTTCCCTGTCTGCGCCTCAACATCTAATTAGGGGAAACTGCATTAAAATTACCAGTGTGTTATTTTTCATGAACAATGGTTTTGAAAGAGCTACTGTATGTGTCACCGTTGTTAAATAGGTTAGAGTTTCACCTGTCTGACTCCATTTATGAAAGGCTCCCTCAAGAGGCGGGAATTGGCGAGCTGAAGTGTTACTCCTATTCCAGCCATCGGTATATATAACAACCACTGGAGTAGAAATTTGGACTTACAACGTGCTCTATAAATAAAGAGACAAATGGTATATCCTACCTATATGGAAAGGTTTACAGAGCGTGCAGAAACATCTGAATCTTTAAAGATGATCCAGGATGACTTTAAATTAGATTTTCATTAACGGTTGGAACTAGATATTTGGATATACGGTGTAAAACACACATAAGCTATAGCTCTGATATTTAATCAGATGACATTTTTCCTGCTTTAGGTCAGGTAGGATTACCAAAATTATTTCCATTTGCTAAGCACCTGAATAATGAGAGACAGATATTTTTTAGAGGAAGAGAAATGTGGACCTCCACAAATCGGGTTCATGCTCAGGGACAATTTTCAGCAGCCTGAATGTGCCGCATTCATCTGTTCAAATATATACTTGCAAATATAAATTAAAAAGTATGCTCAGGATGGAAGAATCCATAACCCCAAAATAAATAAAAAAGCCTGATTACAGTTTGCATACTTACTTTCATTTGTGTCCTGCTGTCAGTTGAAACTAAAATCGAACTGATCGGCCATAATGACCATCGCTCCATTTGGAAGAAAGAGGGAGACGTTTCAAAGTTTTGACACAAATTGGTCTAATAAATGACCCTGAACATACCACCAAATTAGTTAAAAAGTGGCTGAAGGACAACAGAGTCAATGTCCGGAGTGCCCAAAATAAGACCCTTCTCGTAGTCCCATAGAAAATTTGTGGGTAGACCTGAAAAGGTGCTTGCGTGTCTAAGACAGCTTACAGACTTGAGTCCCCTACACTAGTTCTCTCAAGAGGAATTGGACAAAAATTCCAGCGGACCATCGGGAGAGATTTGTGAAAGGATTACAAGAGCAGTTTAAGGGCAATGTTGTGGAAATGTTTGGAAACCTTTCAAACTGAAGACAGTGAAAAAGAAAGAAAAATCAATAAAGTCATTCAACCAACCTGGGGGGTGAACAGCAAAGTGTGTTGGTAAACTATGTAGCAAATATTGGTCCTTGAGGGTTCAAATCCCAACCTCATCAATTCTGCTGCATATCTTCATCCCTTCTGTCTCTGCTCATTTCCTGGCTGATTAATGTGAATAAAGGCCACTTGTGCCATAAAATAATTCTAGAAAAAGCGTCATCTGATTTAATGTGAAACACTGAAGAAAGTAGATTGTGTGTCTGTTTACGAATATACTGTGTGCAAATATCTAGGTCCAGTTGCATGTCAAAATCAAAGTATATATCTTAGCCTGTAGTGGGCAATTGATGAGGACGGGGTCTGATGTTTTTGCTATGAATTCTGTCTGGCTGCTGAGCAGATGCCTTTTATTCTTGTTATTTGTTTTGTGGATTCCTACCTTTTTTCCAGCCCATTGTGTTAATACAGCTGAAGGTGAGCTGTGCAATTTTGTTTGTGTGTGTGTGTGTGTGTGTGTGTGTTTGGCAATAATTTAACTGGGTCCCACCCTCCCACAGCGGAGATGTTCAGATTTAATCAGATAAACTCTCGGTGCAACAGCTGTCCGACCAGACCCAGCCTCCATGACCCAATGTCCCTGCCTTCCCTTCCTCCCACACTCTTGTTCCTGCTCTTAATTCCTCTGTATTCTCTGTATATTCGGGCCTCTTTAACCACATTTGTGTTTAAAGTGTCCCTTTAAAAACATAGTGAATTCTAAAGCATAGTTCCCCAAGAGTGACGTGGCTCTTACAAAGAAAGTTCTGATGAAAATTAAAAAGAGAGCTCATATTTCTCCTATTTTAGCTTCATTGGCTCCCTATTAAATCCTGAATATAATTCAAAATTCTCCCCACATGTAAAGCCCTTATAAATCAAGCTCCATCATCCATCAGAGATCTGATTGCTAGATATATTCATAACAGAGTACATCACTCTCAAACTGCAGGTTTATTGGTCTTGGAGTCTCTCAAAGTAGAATGGGAGGCAGATATTTTAGTTATCAGGCTCCTTTCCTGTGGAACCAACTCTCACCCTGTCTACTTTTAAGACCAAGCTTAAAACTTTCTTTTTTGACAAAGCATATAGACTGGCTTAGGTTAACCCGAGCTATCTCTTTAGTTATGCTGCTAAGGGCTCAGGTTCCTAGGGGCCATAATGACCATGTTTACTTACTCTGCTATGTTCTCCTACTACTCTCCAACTTGCATTATTTGCTATTGTTTCAACTTTTAATTTTAGGTTTACTCTCTGGGAGGCTATTGGCTGAGTCTCATTCTGGCAACAACTTTATGTTCTCTTTTTATAGTTAATACATATAGCTCTTTATTTCAGTGTGCAACCCTATGTCTCTCTATTAGCTATTGGCTGAGCTATTACTGTGACTGTGATCTGTATGTGTTAGACTTGAAAACTGGCTCAGAGCTTATCTGCTTAGTTTTGTTTTTCTCCCAGATGAACCCACTAAAGGAGCTAGTGCTGCCTTTATATTTTTATATTTTTCACATAGAAGGTGCTCAGAAAACAGGCTTAAATCTGAGACAATCTTCCCTCTTTCGCTTTTGTTCAGTTTTCTGAAAATGTTTCGACACCTATCCAGCAGTTCTTTTCAATTCTTGAGAGGCTCAAGTGTCGCTCAAGTGTGAGCCACCACAACTGACAAATACTTCTGGATAGGTGTTGAAATGTTTTCAGAAAAGACTGTGCGAAAGTGTGGTTGCCTCGGATTTAAGCCTGTTTTCTGTTGCTATTGATAAGGATCACTGAATTTGAACAGGCATAGAAGGTACTCATTGATCAGCGTTTCTATGCTTCTTTTTGTATGATTACTCATGCATGATTCATTAGAATTGACTTTGTATTGCCTTGAGATGACGTGTTGTGACTTGGTGCAATATAAATAAACTGAATTGAAACTTAGTTGAATCCAAACAACTGCTAACACCGCAAGGTCAGAGGACAGCTCACATATCCATTCCAATTCCTAACTCAGCATCTGAAGATCTGGTTCAATGAAGCTTCTCCTTGGAAGAAAACAAACCTATATAGCATATATTATCTATTTAGGGAGTTTTAGCACAGTGAGGCACTGAGCATATGTGGTATTTCAGCATCTATCTGGATGAGGCTTAGCGAAAACAGAACACTGAGTATTGCTGTGACCTTTGGGCTTTTCATTGAATGCCTCAGGGTCTACTAGGAATGCAACCTTTCGGTTTTGTTTTTATATTTACACCAAAAGTGGGGAATGCATTTCCGTTTCCTTAATTTTTATTTATTATTATTATTATTATTATTATTATTATTATTATTATTATTATTATTATTATTATTATTATTATTTATTTATTTATTTATTTATTTATTTTTATTTAAAAACCCACATGGAGGCCTCCAATTATTCTACTTGCAGTAGTGTGAAAAACGATTTGTCCCATTAATGATTTTTTCTTGGTTTCTTGCGACACTTAATAGTATCAGATCATCGAAAAGCTGATAGCAAAGGAATATAAGGAAATGTTAAATTCAGTTTTTCAAATGATGGTTTCATCTATGAAAGGTAAATGGCCATCTAAATGGATCTAGTCCTATGGGGAAAGTAATTGCACCCTAAACGTAACTCAGCCACAACGAAGGGCTAAAGGTCACGCCAAAAATGTGAGTCTGGACTTTGGTTAGACCACTCCAAAACATTAATTTGAGTTTTTTTAAGCAAGTCACGTGTGGACTTGCTGATGTGGTTTAGATCATTGCCATGCTGAATAACCAAAGTGTGTTTGATCTTGCAATCAATTAAAACAGCTGTTGGTTCTAAATAAAAAAAAAATCATTACATTTATCAATGGAAACCACATCCATGTTTCTTCAAAGATCATTTATGTGTTTTGGCAGTTTTCTCTCTAGCATCACTCTATCCTGGGTCCCATAAATCCAGTCAATCCAATAATAAGAGACTGGGCCCCTTCTGCAGCACAGTTGATTGGTGTATAACTTATGTTGTAACAGAGTTTTGAGGTAATTATGATAAAGGCAGAAATTTCATCTGAAAGATAAAGAGACTTTAAAATGGCACCTTTGACAGTGCAAATGTAAGTACATTTCCATGTATCTAACTGTGTCATGGTGTAAGGTTGGAGGCCTTGCTTAGAATGATTGTATTAGGGGAAGATAGAATGAGTAAACCCAAATCTCTTCATGGTTGCTTAGCATGTCATGTTAGTCTGATGAGCTGGATCTGGGATTTAACCGACTTAAGACTCTGACCGCACCGAACAGGAGAGAAGCCAATATCCCAACAAAAAGCAGACGACCACCAAAATAACTTATAAATAACTTTTATCTCCCATAATAAATTTTGATGTATACAGTCTCAAGTGTTGTAAGACTGAACATAAAACAGAAATCAATTAATGTTACGCACCAATTTTTCTGACTTTTAAATTAATATAACGTCTGGCTAGGTATCAGAAGCAGATAGGAAAATCTGCTTTCTGTCTCATGTAGTCATTAACAGCGGGGGGAACGTGTTTCCATGTCGGAGATTAATTCTCATATTCGCTTTGAAACAGCGTTCAGTCCAAACCTGCATCTCGTTAAGCTCCAAAACTGCACTTGGCCTTGTTCTGGTAACTGTCCTCGCTCATCTTCAGTCTGACTGCTGAGGTCACTCGCTCACACTGTTTCTCTTGAAGCAGACCTCCTGCCAACACGGACAACAACAAAAAAAAAGCTTTAAATACGCGAGCTGGCGTGCGTATATGCCAAGGCATGGTACTCCTGTAATGCTTTTTCCAACACACATGCACTTACATTCTAATGTTGCAAAGTGCATATCTAGCATTAGTGAGATAGAAAGAGCAGCAGGGAGTCGATGGAGGGGCTGTTTAATGAACCCCCACTGAGCTGACAGCACTCTGGTTCGGGTTTATGAGGACATGTGCTATAGTGATCGGTCGAGGCTTAGAAAACAGGCCCTGATACAGGGGGACACATTTCATGTCCGGATTACAAACTCTCACAGACCTCACTCAGGCTCACGTGCTTTTCAAGTTTGCCCCAGCAGGCTGGGTAGTGACTTAATGCCCCCTGTGGAGCTTCATTAGCTACTTAAGGAACCTGTACGATTTGCTGGGACAGTACACACAACACTTAGCCATCAAGCTAAATTGCGAACTTACTTTAAACTGTGCACCTTTGTGCAACCAAACAAGGAATTTGACTTCAGCTCCACTTTGCTCCAAATGAAAACATTTTAAGTATACATATACATATATAAAGGGAGATGCAATGTAAGCTGTGTAATGTTGCACATACTGGTAGTATTATACTGCTCAAACTTGTATCATTATTAATATTTCTGTTTTAAAAAAGACAACCTGATAATGACTTAACACCTGAGGCTGAATCAACTGACAACAGAAGATCAACATTTTCTAGAGCCATCAGTCCCCAGACCCTAAAACAGGGGTGTCAAACATACGGCCCGCGGGCCGAATCCGGCCCGCCGAACAATTTAGTCCAGCCCTGTGGCTATATGCATTATCATATATATACATTTTTTTATTATTTTCCCCAGTGTCCTGTCTGGCAATGTGGCAATAATAATTGTTGTCTTATTGCCAAAAAGAGCTCATCAGATTTGACTTTCACAAGTGGAGCAGTATAGTGCTCCGCTTGATTTATGAATGTGAATAGTTTTATTATGATTCATGTGGGGAATATCTCAAATGATATGGACACTACAATGGTAAGGTAGGAGAGGAAAGGAAGAACAAGAAGAAAAAAAAAACAAAAGGTGAAAGAAAGAGGAGATAAAAGGAAGAGAATGATAAAACAATTATTGAAAAAAACATGTACGGTACTTCGTTTAATTGAAAATATGCAGTTCCTATATTGTCCACGAGGGGCGCTGTGTTTTAATTAGCAGATTAAGCTTCAGGTGTGGAAACATTTAAATCATTTCTTAATTTTTATCTGTTTGATGTATTTTGTCACGTAGGACAGTGTTTTTAAGTTCCAAAAAATGTGAACAAATGTTTTTCAACATTGTACAATCACTGTGATCAGTTCTTATGCATAATGCTCAAGTAAATGTTTAACTGAGTAAAAGTATTGTTGAAATTACACATACTTTTCTTAAAAACGCTGAGGTTATTCATAATATATTGTGTAAAAGTGAAATTAATTTAATATAAAAATCAACAACAAGTCCACATTTATTAGTTCTATTTAATCTTGCAATGAGTTTACTCGTGTGGCCCTCTTGAGATCAGATAAAGCTGTATGCGGCCCCTCAACCAAAATGAGTTTGACACCCCTGCCCTAAAACCTATAACACACCAGTGACGTAAGCTGAAGAGAAAAGATTTCTCTCTCTCTCTCTCTCTCTCTCTCTCTCTCTCTCTCTCTCTCTCTCTCTCTCTCTCTCTCTCTCTGAAAAGACGAGGCGTTTACTTGTTGACAAAAGGAATTTGTACAAAGACGAATCAGCAGGGGTGGCAGACGTCGCAGCGCACGTGACATAAAAAACACACACACAAACTGAATGTTTTGACTTTTAAATAATTCTAGTTTGCGATCATGCTACTGTGATAAAAGATAAATCTACTTTATGGCTTTTTAATAAGAATAAAATCTTTACCAGGGGTGCTAATTAATGCAGGGAGCCTTGTCTTTGTGAGTGGTTGTATTCACTGATGTTTAGACGTACACTACTGAGACTACCAAACATTAAAACAATCTCCTGAGGCATATCTGACCGAGACAGGGATTTCTGAAACCTTGGCCACATCCTTTAGCGATGAGGAGACAGCAAACTGCCTCACAGAGGGATAGAGACACGGCTCTGCCAGATCTAATTAGTTCACAGTTTGACTGTCAACTTCCACCTGAGCTTGAGTTGAACAGGGATTTATGTCCATTTATGTCCACTTTCATCTCTCTGCAAATTCCCTTCAGCTAATGCCCTCATTCCTCAGCTGAGGTAAGGCCGTTCACAATGACACAAAGGAACTGAACTCAGTTCAACAAATCTACACATTCAAAGCTAATCCGGCCCATTTGTTATAATGGGGTGCAGTGATCTGTCTTTATTCATTTGCACCATATGTACAAAGATGATGAAGCTGTGAACATTTCTGTTCTGTGTGTCATAAAAACCACTGATCCACACACGACTTGAAGATGCATTCAGGGATATTAAATCAACCAAGCTTCTAATGTTACGTGAAATAAAGCCAGCTGAGCTCATTATAAGGAACGGTTTGATCAGTTTTAATATTAAGACTATTACCGCTGCAGTTCTTTGTCTCAATGATACCACTGTGCCACACACAGTGATGAAGCTGCAGGCTCAGATAACAGATTTATCTGATAACATGTTTTCTGTTAGTTGTTCCGCCTCTGCTGACAACCTTATTATTTTCTATCACTTTTCTTTACACGGGAGCAATTTCAATGGGAATGATTCATGTGATCTATAGGGCCGCTTAATAAAAGATCAAACTGATGCTCATTTATTGCTCAGTTATATAGATGAGAAGCACAACAGCATGAGCATCAACAGTCCCACTTCTTTGGCTGAGAGACCAGCAGACATACAGACACTCCCTCCTCTGCAGCTCAACCCAAAAATGGCTCCAGGTCAGTTTGTCCCAACGCCAAGTTGCACTCTGAAATTTTAAAAAATTATTTCATCCTACATCAGTTTTCTAAGGCAAGTAAAAGCTACTTTGTTTATATAACACCATTCATACAAAATTTCAAAGGGCTTTATAGGACATCAAAGGAAGGACAGAAGCACAAGCATACAGTCCCGTTCATCAAATTAGAATTTATGCTCGGATGAGGCTCATTTGTCTGATTAAAAATACCTTTCATATAAAACAACAACCTTTAAGCAGGTATTGAGCATACTTTTCCTCAAGCCCACATATGTAGTACAATGTTTTAGTTGGCTGTATGTGAATTTTTTTTTGCAATAATCAACAGAAATGAAGGCTTGAAAAACATCAGTCTGCATGCAATTAAGCCTTATTGTGTGTTTCACTTCATGAATTGAGTTTCTAGTTTAAGGCTGTGCAGAAAGCTCAACTGCATGCAATCACTCTACAGTGTGCAAACATTTAATAATGTGGGAGAAAAAAAAGTTGGAGCTGGGTATTGACATTTTTTGGAAGCTATCCCCTTTTTTCCTGCAGTCTTTTTCCCAACAGTCCTGAATTTTGAGTGTGTAAGCATGTTGTGTGCTAGTTGGGTGGGGCTGAGGGGGAGGGGGGTCTCTGGGAATGCAATGTGGTAAAATCCCTTCAGCTTATGGACCTATGGAGATGAAATGCCTGGTGGAGTTTTGCAAAACCAGCATCCTCATCTTGAATCTTAAGAAGTCCAAGGAGATCATTGACTGGAGGAGGAGCCAGCTATGTGACACAACTCCCATGATCCAGCACACAGCAGTGAGCAGGGTCAGCACTACTTCGTTCCTGGGGCTGCAGAAAACAGACACCCTGACCTGGTCCTGTCGCACCTGAGCTCTGGCAAAGGAAGCCCAGCAGCACATGCACTTCTTGCGCTGGACGATAAAAGTGTATTTTCTCCTGTTGTCACTGCCTTCTACAGGGCCACCATAGAGAGCATCTTGACCAGCTGCATCTCTGTCTGGTTGGGCGCCTGTCATGTCTCTGACTGGAAGGTCCAGCAAAAGGTGGCGAGGACAGCAGGAAAAAAAATATCGTGACACCACTTCTTCCAACTCAAGATGTTGCAAAAAGACACTGCGGGACCAGAGCCGAGAATATCACCCAGGACCCAAACTGTTGTCACGGGTCTGGAAAGAAACCACGCAGCTTGCTGAGCAGACCAGCCAGGTTCCACAGCAGCTTCTTCCCTGATGCCATAAGACTGCTGAGCTCAGTTTAACCCCAGACCCTTCCTCAGCCCTTCCTTCTCAGACTCTCACTTACTGATTAAATTCGCTTGAGGCATGCAACACCTCTGTCTCTCCTTTCTTTCTTACGGAAATATGGACAATTTTCAATTATTTCACAATGTGCTGTATATAACATGCTTTTAATTATTAGTATTTTCAACCTCAATTATATTTTTCATTTAGATTATTTTTCCTCCTTTTCTACATATCTGGCTGTTATGTATTTTAATCTATTTCTGTTTAATGTTCTACTGATCTGCCTTTAAGGCAAGTTGATGCTTACAGAGGATGACAAATTATGATCCCTGATCAAATCAACGTTTCTTTAAATGTCCTACTTGTGGTATAAATTATTTAATATAGTCACAAAACTAAACTGCACTTACATGCATTAGGCTTTAGGTAAAAAATAAAAAAACTTAGTTGTCAAAGTGGGTATGAAATCGGCCCCTGGCATGTACAAATCAACAAGTGAGCAGTGTGAAATGCTCCTTTCTGCACCTTAAAACGTTCAGTACAAAAAAATCAGCCAACGAAGCGAAGGGGTGAAATGACCAGCAACCCGCAGGAACACTGGTTTACTGAACTGACCTAGCTGCTGACTGTGGATTTTTTCTCTGATTTGATTTGACTTCTAAGATGCTAAAGATATTTATTCTTAGACATCTGCCAGCAAAGAGGTTTTCCACTTTAAAACAGTAAGAAAAACATTCTTAATCCATCAAACAACCTCAAAGCAGGTATAAAAATATAACTATACAGGCTTTGTCACAAATGCTCTACTTCTTTCTCGCTACAAACAAGGATGTGTACTGCCCCTGGTGACCATTACCAGCCTTTGGAGATAAAATCAGCTCGGCCACACTCTTTCAACCTCGAGCAATTCTGAAATCCATCAAAAGCACGGCAAAAGGTGTCCAGGAGCCGGTGCTTTGATGAGCAGACGCACACGTGCCAGCTACATTTCAGAATTAGGAAACACAGCCAGTCACTAGGAGGGTCTAAAAATGACAAAAAACTCTACTTTCTCCACTCAGACTTGTTTATAACGAAGGTCTCTGTCATTTCACAACATTTATGAGTCACATTAAAACCCTCAAGAGAACATTTGACTCAAAAAGCAACACCACAAGAGTCAAGCTTCGTCACAAGTTGTCAACTTGATCATTAAAGGCGACATGCAACTCGAAGCATCAATATTTATTCTACTTAACTGCCTCACTGATGAATATTGCCGGTAATGAACTGACTATTTAGCCTACAGGAGTACCATGTTGCTGTATCCTAAGTGAAGGGCATAATAAAAACTGATTTATTTATTTGGCTGTGGAAGATGTCCTGCCTTTGCATTTTTCTGCCGATATTCAGGTTAATTAGCATATTTCAATACAAAGTGCCTGTCATGGAAAAATCAATCAAGTGACAAAAGGAGTTAAACAAAATCAAGGAAGCTTATTAAATTTTGGGAGGAGGACATCAAGGAGGAGCAAAAGAACACAGATGTAAAGGCAAGGGAGCTTTAAATGTTAAACATGAAAAATAACTAAAATAAAGACAAAGCAACAAATTACTGCAGAGTTTTGTTTAGTGTTTTGTTAAAGGTGAAGAGTTGTGTGGAAATGTTCTCAGACTGATAAAAATCTTCTCAAATTCCACTGCTTTTGTTTTATGGTGGTAATTTGCATGAAGTCTATGTGGCTTTAAAGAATTAATAGACTGGGACGGAAATTTGTCTCCTCTGTGTCTCTCCTCCAAGGTCATTCCAGGGCAGGTGTTTGCAGCTGTGTGTGTGAGTGAGAGACAGTGCTGTACATTCTCACTAGATAACTTACCAAAGGGATGTTGCTGGTTAAAGGACTTACGTGTGATGGAAACTGCTCTCATCTTGCAAGATTAATCAACAAACCTGACTTCGTCATCGTCCCCCTTAAAAGTACTTTGATAATCTCACCTCCCCCCAAACACAGATAAAAATCTATTACACTGCGAAGCTAATAAAGTTCATGAAATTCAAGTCAATCACAAAAACTTTAGTTTAAACCCTGCCACAAAGGGTTTACCCTTGGGTGAATGTATGATGGGTGAGATGGAGAAGGTTCAAGTGAGGACCATGAAAATGTCCCCTGTCATGATTTGGGGGTTTTGTTTTTGGATTGTTTCAGTGTTTATCTCCACTCCTCCCAGCCACCAGCACCTTAATCAGCTCCACCTGCTGCTGCAGTCATTCAGTCTCAGCTCTGCTCACATGTCACCCTGCCTTCATGTACCTGCTTCACTCAACCACTCCCAGCCAGAACGGCTCGTCTTGTGCCGCTGCCTGCAGGTATTATTCCCCAGTGTTTTCCCTTCGCTCTACCTGTGGTTCCTTGGACCTGCTCTCGCTCTTACCCTCTCTAGTTTGTTTAACTAGTGTTAGTTCACGCCGCCTAGTTAAGGTCTCTCCTGGATTCTTCATGCTTCACTCTGTGTCATTGGTAATTCATCTGTGGCTTCTGTTCAGGTCTGCTTCAGCAAACAGCTCCTGTTAAAGTCTGGTTCTGCCTACATCACCTGGTCAGCCTGATTTTGATTTTGTTCCTGCCCTGGTTAGCCATTCCTACCTGCCTGCCTTCCATGTTCACCTTCTCTCTTTTAAAATATTTTGAAGCAACCTCTGTGTCGGCTAGAACCTGGGGTTCCCCATGTACAACCATTGCAGTCCCCGCTTCCATAAAAATGTCGTCACTTAGCTGGTAAAATATGAAAAATGGTCCTCATTCAGCAGAAACTGCAAGAACGCATTCACACACACATGTTCTTGTTTAAAATACTTACTGAGGACTTTATCTTTATTTTCAACTCTTTCTTTGGCCTAACCCTAAACCTAACCATTACTAGTACATACCTAATCCTGACCTAAACCTAGTTGACGCCTTAGTCCTAAATGTAATCCCTAACCCCCCCCCCCCCCCCCCCCCGACCCCCCAACAAAAAAAAGATCCTCACTTTACATCAAAGTCCCCAGTTTGGTGGTAAAATGTGAAAAGTATTACTTCACTCAGCTGTAAGTACAAGTATACACACCAAGCTGCACATAGCCCTATGGATGGGACAAGAATAGGTGCTATGCAAAAACACTGTTGCTGTAAATTATTTTACTTGTTAAGCAAACATAGTGATGACCAAAGCAGTCTTTTAGCATAATAAAAGCTGCTAAATGTTTGATAAATGAGCCCGTGTGTCCCTACGGTCTAATAATAGCCAGACTCCTGATTCAAGTTGTGTTCCTTTATGATGAGAGCCTGCATGCTATAGCAGCAATAAATAAAAAAATGGCAACTATACAGCGTAAATTTAAGACATTCTTCTAAAGAATACAGGAAGAGGTGCTCGTTTTGTTCTGCCGAATATGCTACATTTCATCCCTAATACATGTCTCAAGGCTTTTCATGTCTACCAGTTTGGTTATTATGTAAAAAAATAAAATAAAAAGCCTCAAGTTTTATTGCTTCTTGGGATTCTGCCAACAACAGAGCACTTGTCCTGGTCTCAATTATGCCGTCAACTGAATGGGATACATGGAAATGGCCTACTTTAAAAGGTGTAACGGGTTGCAAAGTTATTACGCCTTCTATTTGCATTGTGGCAGAAAATAATGGGTGCAGATAATGAGGGTAAAGGGGGTTATTACTGCCATTTATTGCCTTGCAATATGGCAGCGTGTCTTTAGATGCTGAGTGACAGATACTTGCCACTTTACTGCTGTGGCCCCTAGACAGCTGTCAGCCCCGAAAGATCTCTGACACGAAGACAATTTCATCTCATCTTTTTTTATTTTTTCATTTTGCATTTGAAGAGCTGTCCTTGTGTTTCTAGCCAGGTACAAGGCAGTGAAATGAAAATGACTGATGCAATCTAATGTTTTTTTTTAATCTTCTCTATAAGAGGAGGCTGCTGCTTAGGTGAATCTAAGAATAAAAAAAGTCTAACAAGACGCCACTGTTTTACTGCAAATCTTTAAGTGATTGATGGCCATTATAGACATTAGACATTAAAGTGTCCTAATTTTTTCATAAAAAATTGCTTCCATGCGACAATACAACTTCAAGTCTTTTTGGGTATTTCTCTAGAAGCTTTGCACATTCAGAGACTGAACATTTCTGCTCCTTCTGCTTTGCAAGTTTAGGCCGAGCTCAGACGAAAGAGCCTTTCACACAAGACGTGATGTGCGCATTGCTAAACTGTGAAACCCAATATTTTCAAATGGCTAGTGACGCTGCACGCGCAGCGCTTGGTGAGCTCGCACGCACACCGTGGTCAAAGTTCAACTATGTTCTACTTTGACAGCGGCGTAAATATTGGGTGTGTCTGAATTCCCTGAACAGTATAACCCAAGTTTGAGACTATTGCTGTGGAAACAGTCCTCTTTAGCCATCCTGAACTCCTCAAGCTGCTCTCTGGACCTGAGGGTTTCTTACACCCAGAGGTGTGGGACTGGGACTGTTTTTTTTAATAAAAGTAACCAGTATGGCACTTTAAGAATACTTTGCACTTTAAACTTGCACCTGAACTAGCACTTTATTTAGCACAGCACTTTAAGCATTGATTTGCACAGCAATAACCATTTGCACACAAGAAGTTTTAACTATTTATTGAATATTTATTGGATATTTTAATAATTAGCATGTTGCCTTTTGTTTCAGGCTCTGTACAGCTGCTCCTCATTAGGAAGAGGGGTGGATGTCTGTGGAAAGCTAAGGTCGACTGTCCAGAAACTTAAGCAAATGGTGTTGTAGAATCTGTGAAAATAAACGAAGTGTTAGGATTTGGTGATTTACCTGTTTTCTATGTCCTCTCCAGGGTGTTTGGACAAATGCTTCCCTGGTGGTCCAGACACCATTTATAGGTCCCGGGAGAGACCATGGGAAAAGCAGGGGGGAACTTTTGCACATTTGTTTTAAGTTTTTTTTTAGGTGTGGGTTTAAAATATAAAATGTTTATAAAAACAGGTGGGAATGTGTATATGTGTATTTGTATTATGTAAATATTGTATTTTATAGGTAAAAGTCAGCAGTAAATTGGCTGGTGCAGAATGGTTTAGCCCTTAATCAGCTGAAGGTATTTAAGGCAATGATTGTGTCTTTGAATGAGGTTGGTTGTAAGATTGAATGCTGCTACCAACAAATAAATGTATTACTGCTTCCACACGGTCATCGTTCGTGCTGAAACTCCAGCCTCAAAAGGCCACGAACCGACACACCCAAAGCCTATTTTTCCTAGATGCTCTTCCTTCCGACTAGCAGGGCTAGTACTAGCATGTTGTTGCAGACAACAGACAGACAAATGACTAGACCCGCCATCCATAAAGAAGAAAAACCCTCCTACAACATGATGGTGTGACCTCCGTGTTTGTTGGTGGGGACGGCGTGGTCAGAATCATGTGCAGTGTTAGATTTCTGCAACAGCTACCACGACACTAGCCGTGTCTTGGATTGCAGTTGTGCCGTACTCTTTCTATTTGCATGAACGGTGATCAGTGAGATGGTATTTATCCCTGAGTACTGTGTCTCTGATCTTTCCGCTGCTTCCCTTGGTCTTTAAGTAACAGTTTATGCAGTTCATGTATTTCTTTATTGTAAAATCCATTCATAGTTTCATGAACTTTGCAATTATTCACTGCTTTGTGTTACTCTAGCACTTAAAATCCTAATAAAACGCATAGAAATTTTCAAATGTAGCATAGCAAAATGTAAAAACGGTTCAAGGGGAATACATGCAAGGCATGGCTGGTGATTGATTAGAGTCGTTTTATCATCAGCCTCTCTGTCTTAAACCATTCAAGTGTGATATAATGACAGCATCAAAGTGCAGTGTTCTCTTTTCATTATGCGTTAGCGTTGTCCTCGCACAGGTAATCTGAAGACAACACTGTGATGTAATAAGACGTAGCTCTCGCTGCTGGCTTCAGTATTGATCCAATTTGCGGTTCCCATCTGAGCTTTGGCTGCAAGCTGCCTCGCAGGGTGCCAAACAAACAGACAGAGTGGGTGATGCAGGAATCAGAGCCAAGTCTGCACAAAGCTCTGCTGATCTGAATGTGAACACAGTCTGACTCAAATCCAGACCAAAACTGCTCGGCGCCGAGAGGGATCCAGAGATGAATGGCACTTACACACTCAGACTACAGATGTGCTTCACAGTTTGATGACCAGTTTGGTTGTCTGATGGGGCCAAGTGTCTTTTTGTCACTGCTGCGTTTGCCAAAGTATGAAAGATGAGAAGCGATCCAAGCAACTGATCTAACTATCATTAAAATGATAAAAGGAGGAGAACAGGATAATTTTAGATTCGCAACTGGGGTGGAACTAAAACAGGGGTGTCCAAACTTTTAGGCACATGGGCCGTAAATGTTAAGTCAAAAGCATGTGAGGGCCAAAAAAGAAATAAAAAAAATGACCAAAAATTAGATAGTATTTTTTTTTTTACATGCTTTTCAAAATTTGATACTATTAATAAACAAATTAGTCAGATTTTCTCTAGGAAAGGGATGTGTAAATCATTGTAGATTCAAAGGTCATATGCCTTTTTAAAAGATGATCATCCAGTTTGCAAATAACTTTGATTGCATTAGCAAGTCTTTATAAATGGGCTCTAAAGGTTTTATATCAAAAGCCAATCAGATTCCACCACTGTCACATTTTGGCTAAATTTGGCATTTTGGACTTTCCTAATTTTATAAATTACAATATTTTAAAATTGATTTTTGAGTGTTTAAATGGATATGCACCTACACCGTTAAAGCGATTGCATACAGAAATTGCAGGGCAATAGCAGATCTACTGAAATTGTAAGGTCTCCTTTCGCAGAACCACTTTTGCTCAAAGTGCTTTGTCCGTGAGAGGATCCGTAATGTGGAACTCACTTCCTGGTGATTTAAAGTCTGTGACCAGTTTCAGTATGTTTAACAAACAAACAAAACTCTGGTTTTGCCAAAAACAGAACTGTAATCTTGTTTGATGTTTTATATTTTACTGTATGTTTTTAGATATCAATATTATGTTGTGCTATTTTAAATGATTATTACTTTAATTTTTAGAGGCACTTTTAAAAAAAGCCCATCTAGGGACAAGTGCTGCGAATTAGCAGTATAAACTTTGAAATAAACTTTGAAATGAAAATTGGGGAAAAAAATAGAATTCATTTTGGTCTAGCAATATAACAACAGGATTTGGGTCAGTATTTCTTTTAAAACACTTGCTTTAATTTTGATCATTTAATTTATGCAGATTTTAATACACCATAGTCGGCATTTGAGTAAAAGTCATTAGATAGATTTCCTATTTACTAGGAAATTAAATAAAATGTGACAAGTGTGGTTAATAAAAAGACAAATGCTTTATGTTGCAACAATTGAAAGTGCAATATATAACATAGTTAAAAAAGCTTCCCAATACACAAATTCATATGCATAGTAAAATGTTTTGGTTTAGTTATCACTTTGGTTTTTTTCTCCTTTTTTCTGTCATATAATTTGTCACACACAGATGTGTCCCCGCTTTTTTTTTTTTTTGGTGAATGTTTTTATCTGCATTTTTATTTCAATGCACAATTTATCAACTGCAAGGAGGCCAGTTCACTTCAGCATATATGCTTTAATACAAATAGATATAGCCCATATTTATTCAATATATCATTACATTTTAGGAGCTGTGTGGAATATCCAACTGCATTAGGAAAATATAATTGCAGTAAAGATTTTCTAATGGGTTGCCTGTCCTCTGTCCAACTTGCATCGAGGTCAGTCCCTGTGACCATGTGGTAGTAATTGCAGCCATAACATGGCATGATACCTGCTGCGCCCCCACAGCAGATTGGCAATCTTGTCATGGAAAGCATCATGTGCTCTCCACAATCTATCTCTTCTGTAAATATAACTAAAGCATACATCCGTCGATTAGATAATTAGATATTTGCTAATAGTTGTGATTAATAATCAGGCTAACAGTTCTTTCTGTGTGCCACTGATTTCAATGTTATAAACAATCAGAAGTGCAAAAAAAAAAACCTTTTGAACGTGTAGCATCTATATTGGATATTTCGCTCTGATAGCTTTTTCTTCATGTAGACAAGATGACTTTGGAATTTAATCTATTTTTGTATTTGGGTTTTGAATTTTGGTCATTCCTGTGTTGGTTATTGTTGTTTTCTTCAAGTTCTTCCTGGCCGCTGTGTTTCTTTGCGCTGTTGCATTCGGTCATTTTAGATAGCCAGCCTCCCTCAGTTGCCCCAGGCTTCCTGCTCCCTCCCAGCTTGTACACCTTTCGGTTTCACCATTCCACTGCCAGATCCTCCTCCTCTGTACCCGATTTACTCCTTGGTGTTTTTCATGCCTTCAAGACTAATGTCCTCTCTTGTGTTTCTTTGCTTTGGCTCTCTCCCAGTGCCCCTTTCTTTACATTTCTATTTGACACACAAACATTAGTTTATAAGTTTCTTTATCATTAATGATTTTATTTGCATCCACCCCACTTTCCCCCTTTCTACACTGGGTCCTTACAACTATGTACAAGTTTATTTTGGAAGTGACCTTACCTCATACTTTCCAAATCAGAAATCAAACTTTGGCAAGTGATACCATATCACTATTGACCAAAGTCACAGAGGGACATTTCTGACTCCTTGATGAATCTATGACCCAAAGAATCAAGGCATTCATGAAGGCAAAATAGGATCCAACTCAATTCACACATTGTGTACCTAATAAAGTGGCCAATGAGTGTATATATGGTGTGAAATCCTCTTATTATTGTTCCAAACATTCTGAGCTTAATCTAAATCTCATTAACTTTCTGAGAAGATTTCAACCAAAGGTGCCCAACGCCGAATAAATCTTTGATATTTCTGATCAATAATGAAAACTCCAGGATGAATCTGAACTGTGAAGCCTCTGTTCACCCAGATATGAGAGCAGCTTTCAAAGATATTATGAGAAAAGACATCAAGCTGTTCCCAAATCCTCATGATGGCACACTTAACTACTTGTGCCAAAGCCCTGTTAGTGCTGCTGTTTTTGAGCTGAGGTTGCAACAAGGAGATGTGAAGCCTCTGAGTGATGCTAATGGATTCTGCCCTTGTTTCTGATCACGTTCTCAGAATCACAAATGCACTCATCTGCCTGGATTAATATTCAAAACAAGGAAAGACCAAATCCTCCCTGATTCTCCCAGATCAATTCTCTGCAAATTTTGTGTTATCTGTTTTCCCAAAGATTAATCATTGTTTAATTTTCAATCTAAGGGGGAACTTTTAACGGGACGTTGTGTGCTGTGGGCGCCGTCTTCGTCCAAATACGGCTAATGATGCGCGTGTTTGTTGAATTCACAGCTTGGCATGCTTCAGATGTTCTCTCTTCCCTCATGCGTGTTGTGGTGCTTTGCTGTGGCTGCAGGGAGCTGCTGTGTGTTTGTGTAGTAAACCACCGTTGCATTCAGGACGTTTTTGCTCTGGAAATGTAAAACAGGCAACGCAAGAATAACAAGCTCAGATATTTATAACTGCGCTGCATAATTTCAACTCCTTTAAATGTCATCGTTCTCTCTCCTACTCTCCTCTTTGCTTATTATTGTTTTCACCCTGACTCCCCTTGTCCATCAACATAGTTTTAAAATTTTCTACACACTTTTTCAACCTCAAACCATTTTTTCTTCTCCTTTCCATTGTTTACTCTTTTCTTTTTAAGTTATCACGTCCCTTAAATCCATGGACAGCACGCTTCCCCCACTAACACACTCTCTGCTTATTCTCTCTCTCTTTTTATTCTGTGATTTAGGTCACTGACTGACTAAAAGACTACATACAGCTGGCCTATAAACCTTCCTTTGCAGTCCCCTCCCCTCTGTATCACACACAGCATGATGAATCACAGTCTTTTCTCTGTAACCGGCCCACAGTGTCCCAAAGCACATTTTTTATCATTTAGTCCATCATGAGCATCTGTGTTGGACCTCACACCTTAGAAACAGCATCTACGTTTTTCCTTTTCATTGGATCTGCATTCTAATTTGACCTTTTTCTTATCGATTTGCACATTTTTCTGTTCATTCCAACACTCTTTCATGAGTAAAACACTGACATTTAAAACAATGCATAAGAATATAATGTGTGTTCATAGTGCATGAATCGTTTTCATAAGTACATTTTTTTTGTTTGAAAAATATGTTTTCAAATTTTGATTGAATTTGATTTCCACTGAAATCCCGAAAGGCCTGTATGTGTTTTTTTTTAATGGTCTGAGTCTGGGCAAAAGTTTATTTTGATCTTAAAAGATACATGCAGGTAAAATATGTTTGTTTTTCTAAAACAAAATTTAGCAGGTAATTTCTTATATTACCACATTTTTCTTTCCTTTAAGCCAAGAAGGCCATTGTAGATAAATTACATGTCATATGTGTAATAACCATGTCCAGATGGAAGGCAACTGCAAAAACGGGGATTCTATGCACATCTTCCTGTGAATTCAAGTGTTTCACAGCTCAAGGACATTAAAGAGGGTATTAAGTTGGGCTGGAGCTCACTGATCAATATTTAGCTTTTATTCAACAAAAAAGGTCTTGCAAAATACCTATTGGTCAGAAAAATGAAGGGTGGAGATCAACACTGAGCTCAATGACCACACCTGAAAATAAGAGCCTGGTGTTATGCAAATCATTGACAAGACAACAAAAACTGAAGCAATAAGGGGGTTTTGTGGGCAAACATTTGGGAACAACACAGATTCAGCTCTTCTGAGATCATTAATGGCTTCACTGTATTGAAAAGTGCAAAGGAAGTATGCTTCCTTGTGACATAAAATCAATTGCTCTAGAGGTAGGCACAATTTTTTATTTATTTTTTAACTTCTAACTTCAGCGACGCTGCAGAGCCATGGCTGGGCAATTGAATCAGCCAAACTTGGACAGTCGTTTACTCGAATAATTAAAGCTCTCTTCATTAGTTCAACATAAAGCAAACAGCAAGCGCATTTCAGTAAACGTATGTGTGCTGCTGCAGCTTATTTAATATGTAATATGGTATTTTTTTTATTTTTATTTGTGAAAGAGTAAAAAAGAAAACCTAGGATACGATGAAGTGGAATGCTGTGCACAGTTTAGGCAGAGACTAAATCCTGTGGGATGATTAGAGAGCCAGCATCTAGTGCCTAATGTTTTAACGTTTCAAGGTCTAGAGATGATTCCATTCAAAGATGGATCACTCTGAAAAATATTCCAGTCTTATGGAATAGGGTTCTCTACTCTACCAGTGAAATAGGGAGTTTTCTGTTCATAGTTAAAGTTTGGATGTTTAGTGTAGTTTGTTACACCTACATGAGCTCCATCTGTCTTTAGTCTGACCAATAGTCATATGATGTGACCTTGCCAAGTCTCTTGCATACCTGTATATGTTTCAAGCTGCTTATAAGTACTTGCCTTAATGCTGTGCTCACTTGGGACTCAGGTGAAGGCTCAGACAGTGTCAAATCTTAGCTGATATTCTCAGAACAAGGAGCATTTGTTTCTGAAAACCAGCCCATCCATTTACTACTATCCGCTAATTGTTTAACTAAACTGTCTCTGGTGGCAGCAGCGAGTATTACAGTAACAAACACAAAGTCACTTTGCAACAAAAAAAGTCACTCACTTTCCGGACTGAACAGAAACAAAATATATGTTTTGTGTGTCCTTTGTGTCTTTGTGTTCCCATGTGATTGACTAGCGACCTGTCCAGGGTGTGCCCCACCTCTCGCCCGATGACCCCTAGTGAAAGGCACCAGCCCCCTGCAATCCTGCACAGATAAGCAGGTATAGAAAGTGAATGGATGGATTTAAATAATATACAAAGAGAACAATTAATCAGATTTTGTAAATCACAATATTTTTGTTATTTGTTTTGCCTGTAAGCAAATAATTATCTAATGAATCCACAATTCCATCTTTGAAAAAACAACAGCAAGAAGTTCCTTGACCAGCGTAACTTGTGGTTTCTCATGACGCCTGCTGCTTACATTTTAATTTAAAACTGTGATTGGCTAAAACCAACAGGTTGGTAGGCGGGCCCATCCAGTGCCTACCCACCTGGTAGGCGGGCACTAGGTGTCACTTCGCCCAATCAGCTCGGAAAGTTCTGATAAATGCCCCTCCTTTCCCAAAATGGTTTAGATGGGAGCAGTCACAGATTGATAATTTGCAGAATGAGGTTACAGAAGATGAATCTTTTTAAAATACGATATTAAAAAATCTTCCAAATATTTTAGCAATAAACATATGGCTTTCAATTTCTGTGTAAAGCAAATAATTTCACCGGTGGCATGATTTAAATGAGCATATTATTTGTTTGTTACTATGTTGTTGTTTTTTCTTTTGATAAACAGAACAGCAAGAGGTCAACAATTTAATGACCAAACTGTCCATGCATGCAGGCTTCCCCCTCTCTAATGTTGTCATCTAATAACGTGGCCACCAGATACGGAGCACAACAGCCAGGCATACACACCCAGTGATGCATTCAGATGAAGACACACGGCACACCCTCGGCACATGCACACAGACACAAGCTTAATCACATAATCTCTAGACAAATAATTAATGGCATCATTTTTGGACGGAGCAACGACACGCTGGGCAATTGGGCGCCGGAGGTAATAAGGAAGAGACAGAATAGAGGAGCAGGAACAAAGACAGACTGTCTTAAAAAAGGGGGAGAACAGAGAAAAAGGGTTAAAAGAAGGAATGGGAATACTAATACAGGATGAGAAATCTTGGGGGTTTGTCGTAAGCTATTTGGCATTTGGAAAATGCTTTCACAAAAGAACTTTTGAGATTAAGCTGACATAAATTAGATAGTTGCTTTGTCTAAAGGGATATTTACAGGAGAAAAAAGACAAATAATACTAACAGAAAATTGAATCTTTACCCCCCACCCCTAATTTTCTGAGACACAGAACAGAGTCCCTATAACAGTCTTATGAATTAAATGACGATGATTTTATTTGTTGCTGCTTTACTGTATTTATTACACATCTGGCAGAAACCGGGTGACTGTTCTCTGATCTCTGACTCAATTAAAACTGATGACAAACGTTCAACATATATGCTCTTCTGGAGCTTATTGATCTTCTCAGCCCACAAAGATAGACAGAAGTATCAAAAATAAACATAGGTCTAAAATTTAAATGTGGATAAGTATAATAAAAAAGGTATGCGTCCTTGATGTGGTGAGGATCTCTCATCAGGCATCTTCAAAATGTTAATCTCTTTCAAATATGAGAGATTACGAGAGGGCAGGAAGCCATTAATCATGTCTGCCGCATTGTCTGCTAAAGCAGTGTTGAACTTCCTTCATGGTTGCCATGAGGCACTGCTTCATCATTAGCATAAAAGGATATTAGCTAGCAACACAGATAGCACATTCAGCTGGTTGAAGTAGTCAGATTGGTACTGAGATAGTCAAAAACAAAAGCACAGGCTTGTCTTACCTCTGTGATGAGTGTGCACCATGGATGGGCAGTTATCGTACCGTCATGTTATCGAGAACATTGTTATTCTGTCACTAGAATTTTGATTTATCATGAACACAAGATCGAGAGTATGATATTAGCAAAAGCCCAAAAATCATATTTTGTTAATACTCATTTCATAATCTATATTTTTTTAAATCTATTTTTTTGATCAAATATCTTCCTTGTTTATTTTTGTAAGTCCTGTTTTTGTGTTTGTGGAACTTGGACTACATCAATGTGAAGTCCCAGCCCCACTATAAACAGGAATAGATTGCTATGGATTTTAAAATATTTATATTCATCATTTTTATCATTATTACTATAAATAGTACCACAACATAACATGATACACTTTGAAGTCCATATCACCCATCCCATTGCAGCTGTTAATAATGCATCTTTTTATCCAAAGGGATTATCATAAGCAGGAAAAATAACAGCAGTGCTAGCGTAGGTGTTTTATGCTCTAAGCTAGCTGATGCCTCTGTTACCCAGCGTCTGACTCCAAGCACCCATGATGTGGGGTCCCTGTACAGCACGCTGGCTGCCACATCAGCAATCTCTCGCAAAACTCTTCCTCAATAACAAGATGTCTTGCACCATCCAAGGTTTGTTTTAGTGTCTATTAATACACATAAAAACCTGCACTGTAGCTCATCAAACCAAGAAAGAAAGAAAGAAAGAAAGAAAGAAAGAAAGAAAGAAAGAAAGAAAGAAAGAAAGAAAGAAAGAAAGAAAGAAAGAAAGAAAGAAAGAAGGCTATTGCAGGAGCAAAAGTAACTTTTGCAAACTTTAATTTTTTCTATTTTAAGTTGCAAATTTCAAACTGCATCAACCCTTAAAGCCCGGGTCGGTGATTTTTACAGAAGTTTCACCAAGTCCCTTTTTTAATTACTGTGCATGTGCAAGACCTTCTTACCTGCACTTCTGCTCCTCAGGGGGATCGAGTGAAAAAATCTCCCAAGTCCACTCTGGTCTTATTTCTTTCTACTTAGTCCTTGCTATTCTTCTTACAAACTTCTACACGGTTTGTTTCTTGCGACTCTTAGCTATGTTCAATACAGTGAGAGCAGCGGAGCTAACTGCTAACCCAGCCACTAAGCTAACCGGATACATAAGGGCTAGAAGTGCACAGCCAGCAAGCAGAAGCTCAGAAGGAACGAGCGTGAAACTGGCGTGACGTGAACGTTTCAGAATGATTGGCATGTGAGACAACCAATAGATAAGGTGATTCCCAGAGCAGGAACAAAACTCGGACAAATCCATGTCCTTTGGACCAAATGGCAGAGATGGGATGGAAAGACGATTTTACACAGTATAACAAAAAATGTTTCTGAACAGTATTACTAACTATAGCTTTAAATTGTGGTACCACAAGCGCTGTCAGTAATTAAATATCTTGTTGAGCAGTTAATTAAAAAAGCTCCCCAGCATTGTTATGGTTAAGTCCCATTTTGCAGACAACACCTCCCGCATATTCATCTGTTATTCCACTAAGAAGGCCAGAAATAATCTGTTAAATAACCTCCTGCTTTGTCATAGGCTGTTACCAACCTGTGGACTGTGGTCATAAAGTGTCATAAATCAATTAACTTAAAAAACAGAAAAACTCAGCAAGTATCTGATTGTGAAAGCACTTTCAAACTAAAACAACAACAAAAAGCTCCACTTTTTGGCAGGTTATTTATAAAGGGAATTATTATGACCATAATGGTTGCCCTTAAGAAGATTTAATTTTCTCATTCTTCTTAAATTTGTTGTGACACACGAAAACAAATGTGCATTAAACAACATGTAATATCTCTCCTAGACAGGATTGTTCGCAAGAACAATGAGAAGAAAAAAATCCATTCTAACCTATTTAAAGAATTGGTAAACAGTTAGCTTTCAATTCAAGCTAAGTTAGCTGTTGAATAGCACAAAATAACGCATAATAAAATATAATGTAAGGCCTTTCTTTTTTTTTTAATACAAATTATGCATACAACATTACTTACATATTAATATGCGGAGGAGGAAAAGCAGCTTGTTATAGTTACCTTGGGTGACCCATCCAGAAGCATCAGAGAGAAGAGTGTTAACCTACTGATGGCAGAGCTAGGCAGCTTAACATATTCATTTTAAAAGCTGTTCTTAATCCTTCTGTAATTTTTTTGTGTTATTATAAAATACTTTTTTTATCTAGCGACCAAAAAGACGTTACAATCATGGCAAAAAAATCCACCAGATAGGGGAAAAGTCATCCATCTAAAACAACGATTAAATCAGTTTTAAGACTTAAAAGTAATTTTTATGGTATCAGTTGTGACCAAAACATCTCAGTAAAAGCAAATTTTTTGTATCACTTCCTGATTCTATTCTCCTTAAATACAATATGTTTAGAAAAAAAATACTACTTAGTTAAATTCAAATCAGGGTTATGGCTAGAGTACATTGACATTATTACATTTGTGTCATGCATCTTGACTCTTCTTATTTCTGTGCTCGTTCGTGACCACTAGAGGTCACATCAAGCACATTTTAACTAAGTATTTCTTTAATTTTTTCCTCTGGAACTGCGTGCTAGTCAGGTTTTATCCACCTAGGCTGTGTTTGTGTTTCAGGTGTAAATTACACCCTTGGATGTTGACCGGGTGTTCTGCCAGCTGAAATGCTATCTCGGAAAACAGATCTCCACCCACTGCAGCAGCAGAATGGGATTAAAAACAGAGAAATCTGAATACTTCACCTTTAGCTTTAAATAGTTTCACAGGGGTCTGGTTTACAAATGAGGGAAAGATGGAGCGGGAGATTGACAGGTGGATTGGTGCTGCGTCTGCTGTGAAGTGGGCGCTGTACCGATCCGTTGTGGTGAAGAGAGAGCTGAGCCAAAAGGCGAAGCTCTCGATTTACCGGTCGATCTACGTTCCTACCCTCATCTATGGTCACGAGCTTTGGGTCGTGACCGAAAGAACGAGATCCCGGATACAAGCGGCTGAAATGAGTTTTCTCCGTAGTGTGTCTGGGCTCTCCCTTAGAGATAGGGTGAGGAGCTCAGTCATCCGGGGAGGACTCAGAGTAGAGCCGCTGCTCCTCCACGTCGAGAGGAGCCAGTTGAGGTGGCTCGGGCATCTGGTCAGGATGCCTCCTGGACGCCTCCCTGGTGAGGTGTTCCGGGCACGTCCCACCGGGAGGAGACCCAGGGGGAGACCCAGGACACGCTGGAGGGACTATGTCTCCCGGCTGGCCTGGGAATGCCTTAGGGATTCCCCCAGAGGAGCTGGCCCAAGTGGCTGGGGAGAGGGACGTCTGGGCCTCCCTACTGAAGCTGCTACCCCCGCGACCCAACCCCGGATAAGCGGAAGAAAACGGACGGACGGGTTTAGGGTTTAAACACCGCAGTCTGCCACACCAAACTGTGTTGAAACATGTAGGTAGAGTGAGACATCACTTGTGACATATTCATAGTGCTAAGGCTATGAATATGAAACAAATTACTTTTGACTCAGGATAAATTTGTAATAATCCACAGAGCCGTAATAATTAAAGCCGACAAGATGTGTCTTCTGGGAAGAGTAGCCACATATACTTGCTGCTGCAATATCTCTACTCCATTCAAACCAATAATTGCGGAATGAGAAAAAACACAGAAAAATATTTTGACTTTCCCAATTAAAGTCTCTTAAAAATGCTTTGAGGAAAGCGTTTCTTTCTCTCTGTGTCTTCACGGAGAAGTCAGAGCTTCCTTTTTATTTAATATTACCACAAAGGCTTGCTGGTTTTATCAGTGCATGCAAATGGAAATTCTGTAAAACACTGTGATACTCAACATAAGTGGCTGGGTTTAAACGTTGTGTTTGCATTAAGAAACAAAGAGTTTCTGTCATTTGTTTTTAAGGTAAATTTAATATGAGCTGCAGCAAAGTATAAAGAAAATGTTGGGAACATCATCCCGCCAAGAAGCTCCACCTTTAGTTCAGGATCAGGATTTGTGCAGCAGAAACACTTTTAATCTAGCAGCCAAGATTAAAGGTGCCTAGCCCACTAAGTGTATAAATTGATCTTTCTCACTACATATATCTTTGAAAGGGGTTTAAATTCCTAAGTTTGAACTATGTGTAACTAAATTTGATCTGTACAGCTCTATGTGACTTTGTTTCTGTGTAAGTTGCATTATGAATACAGTCATATTCAATAAATTAGGATATGCATTTCTCAGAGACTTGTTTGTCAGATTAAGATTTCTTACCTGTGGTGGGGGTATCACCTGAAACCATGTTCTAAAATGAGCTAAAAAGAAAAGCGCTAAAGATAGCAAATTTCATCTTAATGCGAACAAGACAGAGGGTGAGCCGAGAACAGGGCCTTTAATGATGAAACGAGAAGCCGGCTGTTAAATTTACAGTTGTGGTTCACGGGAGAAGGAACAGCTCTACAGGAGGTTTCCATTATTTTTTTCACCTTTTTTTCCCCCCCTACATTTCTTTCATCTTTTCATCAAGAGAGGCGCGTCCCCGTGGAGAGGCGAGGCTCATTATTCATGCGCGCGCAATCATGGCACGCACTGGGCAGCTGCTGCCATGTGCCTCCCTCTCTCCTCCTCTCTGTGTTTATGTGTGAATCTGAAAAAAAAAAAAAAAATGTTGGCTTTTTCCAGCAAGTGGCTCTCCGGCCTCTTTGAGTGGAAGAACACTCGCGTGAAGCCACACACATATCAGTCCCAGCCCAGCCACCCTTGGCCTTTTTGTTAAATATGCATCAGCGCTGCATCACTTGCAGCCGGGACAAATGAGCAGAAGGCGAGTGGCCACCTGCTGGCCTGCCCAGGAGCTCCAGGGTTTATTTGATGGGGGTTTCCGGGAGGGGGAACCCAGGGTATAGACAGCCTGTGGCCTACCCCCCCCCCCCCCCCCCCCACCACCCCACCCCCCCTTCATATTCTCCCTGTGGGATGGATCAACAGAGAAAGGCTGAGGGCAGGAGGCAATTAGAGGGGAGTGTTATACGAGAGGGGAAAGGCAATGAGGACACAAAACGACACTATCTGCAGAGGTTACCTTTGCTGTCATCGTTTCTCTTTGATATTTCTCTCTCTTGTTCTTTGTGTGCATGTTTGCATATACGTGTGAGCGTACTTAATCTTTCTCCTTATTTTTTACTCGTTCCCTCATGGTCATGTCCGCTCGACCTCAGTGATCCCCTTATGTTCCTCCTTGTCTTTTTCTCTCACTCTGTTTCCCTCACACAGCGGCAGAAATCCACCAGTCTCCCTGTAACCCCCCCCTGTAAACACCCCCCACCACACAACAAACACACACACTGTGCACACATGGACCAGCAGACTGTTCCCATGGAAACTCACGTCGACAGAAAGCACACTGGCCTCTGCCTGGAAGCTCGAAGCAGCGCGGAGACTTCCTGCGAAGAGTCAGCCGGTTATTGATCCATCAGCACATGGAGGCCAGCTGACCGACCATAAACACACACACACACACACACACACACACACACACACACACACACACACACACACACACACACACACACACACACACACACACACACACACACACACACACACATTCTGGGTACCAGAAACAAGCAAAAGAAACAAAAAACTATTTCAGGAACGCCTGTCGTGGATTTAGTTTTAGCAAGTTGGATGGGAGTTATACTGAAAGGTAAAAACTTTTGAATTGTGGCCTTTAACCCCTCAGTAAAACTTTTAAAGAATTGCGTCAATATTTTATATCAATAAAATATTATATTATTGACAGAGTATCTAATTATTTTAGTATTTCAGTGATTTTGTCACAGTTTCCTTTACTTTAACTTGAGGCCAATCCAGTTACATGACGAAGTGTGCAAAACCGCTCATAAGCCTCACATTTCAATGTATTTTATTTGGATTTTATGACCAACAAAAAATAGCACAAAATAGTTTTACATATAACAGTCTAAAGAATGGCACTTTACTGGATCCAACTAACATATCAGAATACTTTCATCTAAACCATTGAATTGAAGCTCCATCTGCATGTTTAGGGCTGTTTTCCTGCCACTGAGGCTCAACTCCAGCTGACTCCACTCTGGTGGAGTCAGCTCAGGTTTTCTTTCCATCGACTCTGACCACTTTCCCTGTCCTTGCTGAAGAAAAGCGTCCCCACAGCATGATGCTACCAAAACTAATGTCTCATAGTGGAAATAGAGTGCTCAAGGAGCGATGCGATTGTTTTGTGTAACCGTTTTGGAAACCATCCATCTTTTCCTTTCCACTTTACTGTTCTGCACTAATTTCATTTGTCAAACTCATACCATCAATGAAATACATTATGGGTTTAATGTCTCAAAATGTACTAAAATTAAAGGATCATGTATATTTAATTTTATATACTGTGCATGCATCTGTCTCAGGAACAGCCTATGTGATTCTTGTCCTTGTTCTTTTACTCTTCTTTTAATTGTCGATGACTGCCTTAATGTGGTTTCTATTTTGTTTCCATAAACATGTTGTGTGAGTGTTATTTCACGTGTCGAATTCTTATTGTAGTTACATGATTAGATATTGATTTTTACCAATTTAACTACTTTTAGGGGACACTTCTACTTTAAAAATGACACCGACATCAAGTAAAATGGAATTTCAGGATACCAGAGCAGATCCAACCTGCTGATCACGTTCTCATGTTTTTTGACACAGATGCCAGAAAAGAACAAAAAAATCCTTCCCTCGGGGCGAGTAATAATTAAATTCATAGAAATGCTCATGAGCTTTGGGTTGATTTGTAATTGTTGCAATTGTCCCCAAGCAGAACAATTTAGAAAATGCAGATGAAATCTTGGTCTTCAAGACACCATGTTATTGAAGGGTTTTACATTTGTTTCTGATTCCACTCTTTTCCGTGCAGAAGTTGCCAAAATACTTTGTGTTCTTAATTTAAACCACTTCAACAGTCACATGGAGATGTTTGCAAGCATATGTTTTTCTGTTTGGACAACAGCATTCAATACTCGGTTCATATTTGCATGCAGATGTGTATTAATAAGCTGCAGAGCAGACGGCAGCAGAGTGGATCAGTGCTTGGATCCAGCTGTTCCTGACCCATATTACCTCAACTAAATTGGGAATAATATTTTTCATATGAATTATGTCTGCACATTTCTGATTTATCTGCAAGCTGTAGACTGTTAAAAGTGGTTCTCAGACTCCTGATGTTGCCTTGCCAAAGTCAGAGTTTTTTTTCTTTCTTTTTTTAGGTACAGCAAGGCCACAGAGTGGGCAGTTCTCTGTAGTCTTTAATGAAGCAAATCTGTCTACTTTCACAGAAATTCTTCCATGAAGACCTTTCACCCAATCAACTAGCAGGTAGGAGAGCTTGGTTCTCTTTTCCTGGACAACAGACTGCTGAGGAGTAAATCGGTTCCTCTTCTTCTGTGTCTCTGGGATTTGTTCATTTAAAGCTAAACTGGACAGTAGTGTTGGAAGTTTCACAACCAGGCAAAGATAAAGTCAAATTTTAACCTAGTCAGTGCATGGAGAAATCATGCAGGATAGCTACTGAAAAAGCAAACTCTTTCTCTCCCCATGACCAAAGAAACCAAAAAACAGCTACAGTGTCTTTTCAGCTCAAACATAATCACTGGCAATCTCTATATGTATCTATCTCTATCTCTATCAATTAAAGGAACGGCTGAGCTGTGTCCACTGGGAAGCATTTTATAGAATAAAAGACTGATGTATTGAAATTGATTATTCTACTTGAGAGGGTTGGCAGTCCTCTCT
This sequence comes from Fundulus heteroclitus, assembly GCF_011125445.2. Classification (NCBI taxonomy): domain Eukaryota; kingdom Metazoa; phylum Chordata; class Actinopteri; order Cyprinodontiformes; family Fundulidae; genus Fundulus; species Fundulus heteroclitus. The sequence goes on from NC_046361.1 coordinate 12,575,322, forward strand.
GTATTTTTATAAGGAATGTTCTGCAGTAAAACAGAAGAAACCTCTATGTTATTTATCTGAAAGGCTCATAACATTCGTCTTGTTCTGCATTGTACTCAGTTAGATATGAGGGATCATTCTGCAAATGGAGGTTAATAGCTTTGGATTGGATGATTACATAACTTAATGTAATTACTTGGACTTCAACAGGGTTGGTTGCAGCTGGTTGTCAGGGAAGTGGATAGTACAAAAGCACTTGTTGGGATATTTGCATTTTGCATATAATCTGATTAAACTTTCCCTCTAAAATTCCCTCTTCTCCTCACTACATTCCCTGTCTTTCTCTTGAACAAATACTTTGGAAAAGTCTTCACCTTTTCTGTAAACTGTTTTGAATTTTGTCACAAAACAGCCTCAAACTTGTTTGTAGCTCTACTAAAGCACTACTGTGGGAAAGAAAAGATGCATGGAGGTCATACTGAAAGTGCTGTGGAGAGCGACTGCTCAGGTGGCTCAATCAGTCCACACAACAACTCTATCAATCCGGTCTTTATGAAAACGTGTCAAGAAGAAAGACATTGTTGAGAGAAAGCTATAAGGTGTGCCGCAGTTTGCTGCCACTCATTAAGGGGACAGAGCAAACATGTGGATGAAGGTGCCTTACAAGATTTGGCCTACATGCAGAATGCTATAGATGGAGTTTTGAGGAAAACTGTGACTGCACATCCACTTCAATACACCACCCCCTTCGTAAAACATGGCAGTTGCAGTATCATGTTTTGGGGATGATTTTAAGGAGGGACAAGGACGCTGGTCAGCGTTGATGTCAAGATGAGAGGAGCTAAACACAAGGTAGTCTTGAAATAACAAAACAGTCAGAGGCTTTAAAACAGCTTAGAGCAGTAATTGTTGCAGAGCACAGTTAAAAACAAATGACGACGCATCACGCTTATCTGATTTTGATTACCAAAAAAATTTGCCTTTTACTTTTCAGTCTTGGACTACTTTGTAGACTTAGACTTAGACTTAGACAACTTTATTTGTCATTTTGTATGCACAGAGTGCGTACAGAACGAAATTTCATTTGCATACAGCTTGAAAATTTCAGTGAATTGCAGTAGATTTCAGAATAAAGTAACTTTACAGGATAAAATTACAGGATAAAGTGCAGCAGTGATTTCACAGTACAGCAATTGAAATGTAAACAATACAGGACAAATGTGGTACAGAGTCCAGTTATAGCTTCAGCAGTTCAACAGTCTGATGGCCACAGGGAAAAAGCTTTTGCAGAATTGTAATGGTCTATCTCAAAAAGAAAAAGAGAAAAAAGTTAACGTTTGTGGTTATAACCTGACAAAAAGCTAAAACAGATGAAGGGGTGTGCATACTTTCCAGAGGAACTTAAAATTTCAAGTTGATTTTAAAATTTCTATCATTACAGACTATCTGTTTTATTCAGGACCGTGGACAGCTCCCTGGTGGGAAGAAAGAAAGCAGAATGTTCACCTATGTTCTGTTTTTATGGTTAAACGTGTCCTCTCCACTCACTATAGGGCTGAAATCTTCAGGTTTAATAGAAGGCAGCCTATATTGATCCGAAACACGCTTCTGTCACAGCCAGAAAAAATATATGTCGAGCTACTTTTCCCTGTTTCATGTCATTCAGCTGCTCAACTCTGCTTTCCATCCCTTCACACCCTCTTCCCATCAACCACCGTTTCTTTCTCCCTCTGATGTTGGAGCCCCACAGGGTGCCGTAGTAACTGTCTGTCAGTCAGTTTCGTTTAGCGTTTATAGTCCATCCAGCCTCTCTGATCCATAATAAATAGCTCTAAGTGGCACAGCACACTCCTTGCTGCCTCCAAACACCCCGTCTATTAGACTCCCTGCTCAGCCTAATTAATCTGACTAGATGTTCAGAATTAAAATAAAGATGGACACGAAACAGCAGAATCCCGGATGTATAATCCTATTAGCCTACAGATTAGTAACTTTAGAAAAGATCAGCTCAAAAGTTTATTTACTCAGGCAATTTGAATCAGTCTGTTTACTTAATTAGAGCAGCACAGGAGCAGCGATCAGCTCCAGCTGATTTATGTTGGTATTTACTTGAGCTTATTAGCACAACAATTCATAATTAAAGGTCATTCAGGGATGCATTGATGATTCTCCAAGGGTCATGTTTTTGTTGTGTCATCTGCCAATAAATACACCCACTTAAGTTCTCACAAGAAATTTGAACACATATACTGTTAATTCAGACTTTTGTTCATAATGCAAAGGTGGACTTTCCAGTTGCGCTCTGATTTTAGGGATTCTTCCAGTTTCAGTGAAGCTGTTTGCTTTGATGCCAAAGAGACTGGAAACACAGTGTGGGTTAGTTTACATCTCAGCAGGTTTCTAAAATGGACCCAGAGCGTGTGCACGTTTTCACATCCTGGTGTTATTAGACTCCTTGTTCCCTGTAATTAACTGCCTCTCTACCAGAGTATAGGAAGCAAAATTATTTCACGGCAGAAAATTCTCCCCCAGTGGATTCGCTCCTGTCTCGATTATATGCTCTCTGATGGAGCGAGGGCTTTTAATACCTCAAAGGCCTTCAAGGGCAAACAAGGATTAGACTCGTTTTCCTATTCCGTAATGTGGAGAGGGACTTTTTAATATGAAATGTGTAATCCCGTCCATCCTCATGTTTAATAATGCCTATTTTTCTAATGAATGCTCTGTGATAGACCTGTAACTCCACACTGAATTAATATGTTCTTGTTGCATTTGTTCTGTACTGACTATAAACCGGACTCGAACTTGTCAATGCTATTCCTAGTAAATGTGCTTAGAATGGGGCTATTGACATGACATGGTTGTCGGTAACAACCCAAATAATCCCAACATACAGAGAAATTAGCACAATTACCTAATTACTCAAGTCATGTGTAACAAAGTGGCTTGGTATAAGGATGACGTGTGCAAAAGGCATGGAAAAGCAAAAATTTGACCGTTATCAGAAAGCAATCTGCTTGCTATCTGTACAAATTAGTAATGGCTTGATTAGTCCTGACTGAGATCAAGAAGCATCTCATGATGGCTAAAAGCAAGAGAGTTTCCAAAGGTCTTCCCTGTTCTGTTCTGTTCTTAAAATATTTACAGTTAATAATCTGAATTCAGGCCTTTAAAGATCTTAAATTTGACCAGCTCTTTCATTGTATGCCTTTAAATAACCTTCAGTTTGCTATTTCACTGGTTCTCTTCCAGTGGTTTTTTGGCATGGCATTTGTTTTTTGTTTTTTGTTGATTTTTTTTAAATAAATACTTTAGCAACATTCATTTGTTTTGTTTGTTGTAGTTTATTGTTGTGGAATTTGGCAATTATTACACTTTGAGAGGACTACAAAACCCAGAATCCAGGAGAGTGTGGCTTATTGAAGTTTCTTAAGGGAAATAAATTAGTTATTATATTTTGTTACACATAACTTAATTCAGGGACCATTTATGTTGATTTCTAACATGGGTGGGTTACTTGGTTTGTTACCAACACCTGGTGTCCATTTCATGTCCATAGCTCAATTACAAATATATTTATCCATAAAGATATCAACACATTTTCTATGTCAGGCCTTCCTAGTATTTTTTTCCTGATTTTACAGGCATTGCTTTCAGATACTATTTCTGCATTAGAGGATTATGTTTCCACAGTGTCCAACTCGTTTTTTAAGGCATACACAATATTTTATGGTCAGGTGAAATTACTATCTATCTATATTTACAAGGAGCAGATATTTTAAGAATCCACTCCGGATAAATAATACGTTTCATCAAACGACAAATTATATTCTGGTCCCACCTGGATGCACTGCAGAACTATCACAGCAAGTTGTAACAAAAGGATTTAATTACTGGCATTGGTGCAAGAATAAGCAAACCAGAAATCAAAAAGCTTGAGTGTTACAATTTTTCCGTGATATATCCTTCTTCAATATTAATTCTTGGGCATTTGTGAGACACGCATTAAGCCTTGTGAAGGCAGTCCTTGCCCTCTGTTACATCTTGTCACATTACAGTCACAAGCTTCTGTGTGTTTTATCTGGGATTTTACGCAGTAGACTAACTCAAAGTGGAAATTGTAGTTGTTTTTTTTTTAAATTTAGGCCATACGTATTCGTATTTTGCCTTTAACGTGTTTGTGTTGTTCCACATCTGTCAATCTTCACTTATTAGGCACACATTGCACAATATGCAGTGAAGAGCTGGACTAAAAATGAGCGAAACAGCAGTTTAAGGGCAAAATATATTGCAGAGACCTTCAGTAATCCCAGAGAAGTATTGATGAGGAGCACTTTAAAGGATTACAAAAAAAGGTGTTCATTTGGAGTCAGACTTAAACGCTTAGACAACTTTCTATCTGACCTCTTCGATGTGTTTCTGAAAACTGTCTCTTCTCTAATGTGCTAGTTACTTACAGTATATGACTTCTAAGAGATGCAACACTGTACTATTTTGTGATCTTCTATCACATAAAATCCAAATACATTGAAGTTTGTGGTTGCACAGTACAAAATAACAATTATTAAAAATGCAGAACAGCTAATGAATTATTTTCATTGTGTAGAGTTTACCTCATGATGCTGCTATACATATATAAAGCCCTGACACTCACTTCAGCAGCCATCGACCTGATTAAAGCCCTGCTTAGTCTGACCTCTGGCCTCTGGATGACCGGACTCAGACTGAAAGCTTCCACTATTTGTCTGCCACAGCTATCATTACACTGAAGCTGTCATTGCTGAATGGGTAAACTGCCCAATACCCGTCACACTGCTTCTCACGCTGACTAGTTACAACTTGTCTAGACGTCCTCGTGCTCCCCTGACACGCAGCCATTCCAAATCCTGTTAGCGTCCCCGGCCTGCGCCACAATAACCTACATTCTGCTGTAATCGCTCCCACTGGCTGAGGCGTGTGAAGAGGCATAGGGATAAAAGAAAAAGAAAAAAATTGCTTCAAATCCTGGTGATAGAGCGTGAGGATGAAGGCAAGCTGCGGACACCCGGAAAAGGGAGTTAAAGCGTTTTTTTTTTTTTTCCTTTTGTGTTTCTAAATGTGTGTTGAAGGAAAAAGGAGGGTGTGCAGTTTGGATCACCATATTTATGTGGCAGTGTTCCAAGCTTTCAAGCTAGGAAGGAAAGACGCAGGGATCCAGCCTGAGTTGGACAGACATATAGCCATATTGATGCATTGTAATACAAGTGCTCCATAGGATATTTCATTCAGTACACACATGTCTGTACTGAATGAATGGCAAATTGTTTTTCCAGATGGTTTATGCAGACGCACATAAAAAATTATGCGACTGATTCTGATTTGAGGCCTTTCAAAAAAGGTACAGAAAAATGATCATATTTTTAAATTGGAAAATGTAGCACGTAACACAAAACATGTATCTTTAATCAACCATATTTTTTCCTTTTAATTTAATTTGATAGTAAACTTGACTACAAACATCCTGTGACTTTCACTTAAAAGCAGACTTGCACACACCCATTTATTTAACCGGGCTAAATATAGTCACACACACAAATCTAGACAAAGAAAACCTGAACATTTTAGGAAATCACTTATTTTTAACTGGGCAAACCAACGAGACGCTATTTGTATTTCGGATCTAATCCTGTTTCTACAGAAATCATATTTGATGAATTTTATGATCATATGTTGATTGTGATGTTAAACTGTGTTTTCACTAATCCACCAATTCCAGTGGCTGTGCTAAAGATCTAAACAAATTTTAAAGAGCATTAATAGCTTGTTAAACCCAGGGGCAGTCCTTTTTCAATAGAAATACAACAAGATCAACAACTGACCATCACCTAAATAGCACAGTGATGAATGAAATTCAAACACAACCTCACTCCGAGACACAGACGGAAACCAAGAGCGCACGGTGGAGGAGCTTGTGGATGTGCAGACGCGCACTCACGCAGCTCTCCAGGCGTGGGCGCAGATCTGGCTGCTCATCTGGGTTTCTGGTGCACAGCATCCGCGCCTTCCTCCTACCTCCTCCCATCAGCACTGAGAAAAATATCATATTCAATTTGAGCCGTGTCATTAGAAACTGTGTACCACCCAGACAGCATTATAAATTGCTACTGAATGGGAAGCTTGTGAGTGAATGTTGGAGGAAATTTGAAGCTTATAAATTTGCATAAAGCGATTTTTATTCAACCCCCCACCCCCCCAAACAAGTATCAGGAAATTGATCTACCCATTTAGCCCTGTGCAAATTAGTGTTAAACTGGGATGATTGTCGGATTGCCATCATGCGCCTGTAATTATTCACATTACTAATCCCATATTTTACATTTTGGAGGCACAGTCAAATGGAAATTCATAATTGCCTCAATATTTGAAATAATTGTGATTAGCTACATGCATCATCAATTACTTACAATTGGGAAAATGCATACAAAATTTATTACATATAACAATTGAATACGTTCAAAAAGTGTTGTTTTACAAAAAAGAAGAAAAAAAATCTGTTTTATTTATCTGTCAATTTATCACTGTCAGTGTAACTGGTCTGACGAAAACTTGTTGTGCAGGCTGACCTGTGTGGTGTGAGGGTCTATCTGATGAACCACACTGACATTTGCTTCCTGTTGGGCTGCAGCACAAGAACAAATAATAAAAAAGTTACAGGATTTTAAAATGTAAAATGTTTCACATTATCGATTAAATATGCATTTAAGAATTTACCTATGTATTTGCACCTTGCTCCTTTTGCTCGACAGTCATCTCCTCCAGCATGGCATGGGGGACATCAGCCTGTGGTCCTGCTGAGGTGTAATGAAAGCCCAGGTTGCTTTAATAGTAGCCTTTATCTTATCTGTATTGTTGTCTCTAGTGTTTCTCATCATCTTCTTTACAATACTCCCTAGAGTCTCTGTGGGGTTCAGATCAGGTGAGTTTGCAGGTCATTATACCAAAGCACTAAAATCACCAAGCCAGGTACTGGTACCTTTGGTTAGTGTGGGCAGCTACCAAGATGGGCAGCTGGAGAAGGAAATCATCCATAAAGCTTGTCAGCAGATGGAAGTATAAAGTACTCTTATAGTTTGTGGTAGATGGCTCTGGTGTCTTTGGACTAAAACACAAACCAACACCAGCAGGTTATATGGCTCACCAAATCATCACAGATGTGAAAACGTCACACTGGTCCTCATGAAACTTAGATTTTGTGCCTTCCTTCGGACACTGGGAGGTTGATTTTCAAATCAACTTCCAAGTTTACTTTCATCTGAAAAAATGGATCAATTTAGCTACAGTCTACTCTTTTTCTTAACCCATGTAAGAAACTTCTATCACTGGTTCAGGGGTAGATTATCAAACTTGTAAATCTCCCCTAAACTCCAGAATGGGGTTTTCTCAGCAAGGCTGTTACAATCCACTGATTCTGTATATTTTCTAACCCAGTTTGTCCTTCCACTCAATCTTTTGGGGTTTGGTTGGATTCCATTTCCCCCCTTAATACGTCAAATAATCTTTTGAGAAAATGTTCTCCCTTTTTGTTGTTTCCTCAGATATCTTTATCCTCTTATATGAAAAGTGTGCTTGGTAACCTAAAACTTACAAGCATATTTAAAAACAAAAGGTATCTGTAAGGAGGCCAATACCTCTCTCACATCACTGAAGTATATGAATTTTAGTTTTTAAATTGAATTACACAAATTAATAAACAGGTTTATGGAGATGCGAGACACAGGATTATTTATTTCGTACCTTGTGGCATCTTTCGCTCGGCGTACACAACTAGAACATCAAAAGGAAATTCATGATTCACAGTGGAAATCTGAGCATGCCTGTGTGTGATGCAGACTTAGTCATGGGTAAAGTAAGCAGATTACATCACTTGTACATGATTTAACTTGATATAACCGGAGCTGAACTCACAGAGCGGCTTCATAGAGCGAGGAAATGTGGGTAAAAAAGTCTGAAAATACAGACTAAATCTGATCTTGAATTTGCATCCCTATCTCCACGTCTCAGGGAATTCCCCTCTAACCCCTTCAATGCATCCTGAAACGCGTAACAGCTGTGAGTTGGCGCTCTCGGCCATAGTGCTGCTCCTGCTGGGCTATCTGTGAAGATGGTCATGCTTCATGTAAGGTGGTGATTGTGTAAAAATGTGGACCTCCTATTCCAGCTGCGGGGACGGCGCCCGCCGCGGGTGCTGCGTAAAACAGCCCTGCTTGCCGGAGCCACGCGTTTACAGAGAGAAGGGGAAGAGAGGGTGAGGCGGTGGAGAGACGCAAGCAAAAGGGGGAGGGGAGCTGGAGGAGAGCGTGGTGTGTGCGCGTATGGATGGATGCTACGCACTCATGCCGCCTCTCTCCCTCTCTCCCTCTCTCTCTCACACACACACAGGCACACACTGAGAGATGGTGTGTGTGAGCCAGCCCGCCAGTCAGCGCGAGTGTGTGAGCCATGTTGGATGTGAATGAACGAGAGGAGGGATGCTGCCGCCGCCGCCGCGCCGATCGTAAAGCCCACACCTCCGGCTCCACGGACCACAGCGGGTAGATGCCAACTCTCCGGGACGGCAGAGAGACGGGGGAGCCTGGGGAGCTTGGGGGAAGGTGTCGGGCGGCGCTGGCGGTCCTGGAACTGGCCACCTAGCCGGACCGGAACGACAGGAGGGGGAGAGAGAAGTAAGGTGGAGACGGGGAGGGAGCGAACGCGCACTCTGGAGAGAAAGGTGGTGGATAGTCTGAGGCGGAGAAGGGAGAAAGGAGGGGGAGAGATCCGGAGAAAGGAAGAGACTAAATGGCTGCACCTATAACGGGCTTTACCCCGCTCCTGCTCTCGTCTCTGGCGCTCCACCTGCTTCTCCTCGGTCCTTTGTTAGCCCTCGCCCCGGGGACGGTGAGCACAGGAGGGGCTTCCAGCAGATGGACCCCTGCCCTCCGCTACCGAGACGCCGGTGAAGTAAACCAGCAGCAGCAGCGTAGGGAAGCAGGCGAATTACCGAGGGGCAACTGGGATCTCCGCTGGAGCAGGTGGACTGTAGTGCGGATACAGAGAGAGGGATGCGCCGGGGCGCAGCTCCTAGGATGGACCCTGGGAGGAGATCTACGGGTCGGAGCAGGGGAAAAGAGGCTGAGAGGATTACAACGCCCCGGGGCTCCTTTGCTACCACCTTTCCCTCTTCTCCCCGGCGCCAGGGGCAGCGGTAACTCTGATGGCGTCGGCGCAGCGGAGGGTGTGGAGAGAGGCGGGATGGGGAGAAAGGGCGTTGTTTCACCTCCCGCTTCACCTGCTTTTGCCTCTTCGCTGCCTCAAAACGGCAAGAAAAAGGCAGTACAAAGGACTAAAACGTGCGTGCAACGGTGGACGGCGCCGAGGCCACACCTCGCCAAACGTGATGCTGCCGGAGCCTTTGTGCACGTCTCCGGACCGTGCAGCTCACCCGGAAGTGGCGAGAGGAGGGGAGGAAAGGTGTGCAGAGGGTCTCCTGAGGTGAAGAGGCTCTTAGCTGCATGGCATGTTCACTGTCTAATCCCTAACAAGCAACTCATCCTTCCAGCCAACAAGCCTTCTCTTGGCTCCGTTCCAGCTGCTCCTGCCTGCTGCAATCCTCCTATTTCTGGATCCGGTTTACCTCATACTGATGCTTCAGATGACATTCTGGACCGTATCAGAGCAGCAAAACTGGACTACATGTGGCAGTTTCCAACTTTTAATTTCTGCAACAACGGCTGCATCCTCGAGACCAGGCAGCAAACAGTTTACAGGGACAACTGCAACGAGATGGTTCGGGATGCCAATGGAAGCTCAGCTAGAGTGGACAGGAGGGCTGCTGATTGTTTTTATTTGGGAAGGCACAATGTTATTGGTCTAAACAGCAGCGGAGAGGGGTGTGGTGATAGAAGGGTGTCTGGGTGCATGGCAAGCAGAGGGGTTTTCCTAGATAGCTCCCTTTTTGGTTGTAGGATTGTAAAACCTAAGGATGCCAGAATTACTGATGAAGGGAGGGGTGATGGTAGAGAGGTAAATGATCTCAGAGGAGGAGGAGGGGTTGACCATGTCAACAAACACGTTAACTTGTCTAATTACCCGGATAATGATTTAGTTTTTCCATCTCCGACGCGGGGGAAATCAGTTCCTGCAACCAGGCAGCAGAGCAGTCAAACCCAGGGAGAGAGGAGGGAGGTAACCGGTGGTTGCTTTAGCTGTTTGGGCCGAAAAGAAATGGGGCCTGCTCTCGTTATGGCCCCCAAGGGAGGCATGGCTCAGATGAATCTCCTCATCCAATTTGCACTCAACAGCATTGCAGAAATGCCTGGCCGACAGGTTTTATCCAACAAAAGAGCTGTTATGTCGCTCACTCAGACAGATGCAGATAATTATTCGAAGGGAGTAAAACAAGGTAAAAAGCTCCATCTGTGCGCTTCAAAAGTGGAAAAAACTTCAGAGGCTGAGCCTGCCAGTGACTCAGGCTTTTTCTTGACTGCTAAGATTCCTGGTGCTGTGTCAGCCACGACTTTCACTGCTGCTGAACGTAATCCATTTCTCCGTACGCAGCCTAATCACACGATAGTAAAGTATGTCTCATTTCCCCTCCAAATTAATCTGACCACACAGCAGGGTGAGTCCCTGTTTCACTCAACCCAAGCAAACAAGGTAGTTTCAGCACCAACAGATTCTTTGCACGTGTTTTTATGGAGCAGATTCAACACTAACCACAATAACAACAATGAAAACAAACAGAACAGTCGGAGTGATGAATATGGACGTGAATCGGCTTTTGAAAAATCCCCTTGGGAGGCTGAGATACAGCAAGGAGATTTTGGGTGTGCTGGAAGCATTTCCAGTGACTGCTCAGCAACCGAGCGAGGTGAAGGGGCACATATGCAATTAAAATCCAGTAATCAAGAGCCATTAGAGCCCGAAGGTGTCAGACAGTCAGATAGGCCGCAGATGGGGGCTGGAGAAGAAAGGGAGAGGAGTGCTGAAAGGGAGGGAGAGGGCTTGGAGAGGCCCGTTGCTGCTGTTTGGGGAGGAAAATTACAGGTGGGGGAGGGCGCGGCGCGGCTGATGGGAGGCAGGGAGCAACGTGCAGAAGAGGAGGAAGAGGGGTGGGAAAAGGAAAGGGTAAAGGGAGTAACAAAGGAGAGCCAAGAAGAAAAAGAGGCAAAGGGAGGTTTGAGTCACGATAGGGGCAGCAGCACCTCTACCATCACAAAGTTTGATCGCAATAGAAGGAAGAGAGAAAGCCAAGCAGATGAAAGTCACCAGGAAGGCGAGGGGGTTGAGGTTGAGTGGGAGAAAAGACACACTTCAAGGGGAGAGAGGAGCCTGGAACGCCTGATAATAGTGGCAGATGATGATACTTCTCAGGGAGAAAAGGCGAGGAAGATTTCGATGCCATGGTCTCGTTCCAGACGTGCGGCCAACAGACACCCTCATTTCTTGCCGTATAACTACCAAGTGCAGGTGGCAGAGAACCAGCCGCCAGGCACCTCTGTCATTATAATGTCGGCCACAGACCCTGATGCAGGTGATGCGGGTAGGGTGAGCTACACCATGGCCCCGCTGATGAATAGTCGATCGTCTGACTACTTCCACATCCACCCAGACACAGGACTCATCACCAGCACTCAGATTCTGGACAGAGAACACATGGATCTGCATTACTTCCGGGTCACAGCGACCGATCATGGATCCCCTCGACTCTCTGGCACCACAATGGTAGCTATTACTGTTTCAGACCGTAATGATCACTCGCCTATATTTGAGCAGTCAGAATACAGAGAGACAATTAGGGAGAATGTGGAAGAAGGTTATCCAATTTTACAGCTGAGAGCAACAGATTCAGATTCTCCATCCAATGCCAATATCCGCTACCGGTTTATTGGTGAGTCTGCTACAGTGGCGCGAGCTGCCTTTGAGATTGACCCACGTTCAGGACTCATCACAACCCGTGGAGCTGTGGACAGGGAAACAAATGAACATTACACACTTCAGGTGGAGGCCAGTGACCAGGGGAAGGATCCAGGTCCACGCTCTGCCACTGTCAAAGTTTTCATAACCGTACTGGATGAAAACGACAATGTGCCACAGTTCAGCGAAAAGCGGTACGTGGTGGCAGTTAAGGAGGATGTTCGGCCTCACTCTGAAATCTTACGCGTCAGCGCCACAGACAGGGACAAGGACAGTAACGCTGCTGTTCACTATAACATCATCAGTGGTAATAGCCGTGGGCAGTTTTCCATTGATAGTGTAACAGGTGAAATTCAGGTGGTGGCACCGCTGGACTATGAGTCTGAGCGGGAGTATACGCTCCGTGTTCGTGCCCAGGACAATGGCCGTCCACCTCTCTCCAACAATACTGGAATTGTCAGTGTGCAGGTTACTGACGTCAATGATAATCCTCCTATCTTTGTATCCACACCATTCCAAGCATCTGTACTTGAGAGTTCCCCAGTTGGCAGCTCAATCCTCCACATTCAGGCTATAGATACAGATTCGGGTGATAATTCCCGGCTGGAGTACAGGCTGACCGAGACTGGCTCTGACACACCCTTCATCATCAACTCTGCAACAGGCTGGGTCACTGTCAGCTCCATTCTCGACAGGGAGTCTGTGGAACACTATTTATTCGGTGTGGAGGCTAGGGATTATGGCATGCCACCTCTCTCTGCTACAGCAAGTGTCACCATTACAGTCATGGATGTTAATGATAATCGCCCCGAGTTCCTCCAAAAGGAGTACTATGCCCGCCTGAACGAGGATGCAGCTGTTGGTACCAGCGTGGTGACTGTCACGGCTGTGGATAGAGACGTAAACAGTGCAGTGACCTATCAGATTACAGGCGGAAACACCAGAAACCGCTTTGCTATCAGCACAGCACTTGGAGCGGGGCTTCTTTCCTTAGCTCTGCCGCTGGACTATAAACAGGAGCGTCGTTATGTTCTAACTGTCACTGCGTCGGACCGCACCCTTCATGACACCTGCCAGGTGCACATCAACATCACTGATGCCAACACGCACCGACCTGTTTTCCAGAGTGCCCATTACTCTGTGAGCGTGAACGAGGACAGGCCACCCGGAAGCACCGTGGTTGTGATTAGTGCTACGGACGACGATGTCGGAGAAAATGCTCGGATCACGTACTTTCTTGAAGACAACATTCCCCAGTTCCGCATTGATCCGGCCACAGGAGCGATCACACTCCAGGCCGAGCTTGACTATGAGGACCAAATGACCTACACTTTAGCTATCACAGCCAAAGACAATGGCATACCACAGAAATCGGACACAACGTATGTTGAGGTGAATGTGAATGATGTTAATGACAATGCACCTCAGTTCCTCAGTCCCAGATATCAGGGGACAGTGAGTGAAGATGCCCCTCCCTTTACTAGTGTCCTGCAGATCTCGGCCACCGACCGTGACGCACATGCCAATGGTCGTGTTCAGTACACCTTCCAAAACGGTGAAGATGGAGACGGAGATTTTACCATCGAACCCACATCTGGCACTGTACGAACTGTCCGTCGTTTGGATCGGGAGAGTGTGCCATTCTACGAGCTCACAGCCTATGCTGTGGATCGTGGGGTGCCCCCTCAACGAACCCCTGTCCACATTCAGGTTACGGTTCTTGACGTAAATGACAACGCTCCTGTCTTCCCCGCTGATGACTTTGAGGTCTTGGTGAAGGAAAACAGCGCTGTGGGGTCTGTGGTAGCCCAGATCACTGCCACTGATCCTGATGAAGGTGTCAACGCTCAGATTATGTACCAAATTGTTGAGGGCAACATCCCTGAGATCTTTCAGATGGACATATTTTCAGGAGAGCTCACCTCCCTTATTGATCTGGACTATGAGGCTCGTAATGAATACGTAATTGTAGTCCAGGCCACATCAGCACCTCTAGTGAGCAGAGCCACTGTTAGAATCCGCTTGGTGGACCAGAACGATAACCGGCCAACCCTGCAGGACTTTCAAATCATTTTCAACAACTTTGTTTCCAATCGGTCCAACAGTTTCCCCAGTGGGGTGATCGGCAGGGTGCCAGCCCATGACCCTGATGTGTCTGACAGGCTGTACTACACCATCGACAGGGGCAATGAGCTTCACCTTCTGCTGCTGAATCACACCAGCGGAGAGATCCGACTGAGCCGAAAACTGGATAACAACAGGCCCCTGGTTGCTCCCATGCTGATCACTGTAACAGGTAAGAGACCGTGAAGAGAAAATGTGTTGCAAATATGGAGTGTGTGTGTGTGTTGAGCTAATTTTGATCCCCCCCCCTACCCCCTTTAGAGTTTATGCAGTGAAAAAAATAATCTAAGGATGAGAACTCCAGAACTAAAAGGTAGATGCTAAAGCTGGAGAAGTAGGGGGTTGTTATTTTTTTTTATTTCTCTTGAAGTAATTAGATTTATTAAAAGCACAAGCTGGCATTTCTAAAACCTAATTGAAAGTGCACGTGACAAGCAGTTTGAAAATGACAGCTTCCTCCACAATTCAAACATAGTGCAGACACATAAAATAAGTTTATCTTTCATAACACACAAAAAAAATTAAAAATGAAACCCTTAATTTGACAATATTTATTCTGTGATGGAAAAAAAATCCAATGTTAAGTAAATATTGGTCTGACCAAATCTCAATTTCCAGAATTAGTGGACCTAACAAGTCCTAAAAAGTAAATGTAACTAAGCTAGTTTAAATTTTTACTTGCTTAAGTCGGTCTCGGTTCTTTTAATTTGGAATCCATGACTTTACTGTTCTCTGGTTAACGGAGAGCCACTGCTTTTAGCCACCTTTCAAAAAATACAGTGGAACATTCAATAATATTTAGTAAGAATGATGTACTTTGATCTGCCAAAGATTGGACATGTTTGCTGAAAAATAGCTACTTTACTAAACTTTTGCATTTACACAGACGGCCGGTATTTAAATGTTTAAAACAACTGGAACTGTGGCACACAAAAGCTGGACTCAAGGACTCAAGTTTTACTTACTACCTCCATGCTCACTGAGGAAGATGTCAGGAGTGTAAAAGCAAAGTGTGCCATTTTAGCGTTACCTACAGCAATAGACTGTAAGCCATTTTATTACACACTTTCATCAGGGGTGCTGCAGGGCTGCAGGGCTTGTACTTATGGCAAGACCAGTTGTGTTTGGCAAAATCTCTAACAATAACTTCAGATGAAATATTGACAGTTATGAAGCAGTTCTTTTAGCAAGATTTACATAAAATCGTGGGAATTAATAAAGACGGATGCTAGTCATCATGTGTGGAAATACTCTTAATCTCTTTGAGGCATGGTGAGGATTGTTTTCTGCGGGCAAAGCTTTTTATTATGAAAAATTGCTAATTTTCAGTGTGTGATCTCAAATTCTAACTATATATTTTTTGTCAGAGTTTCAAACCTGTTTACATAGTTGCAAATGTTAGGAATGTTGCTTTTTTAGGACTTGGAGGTCCAATTTTTATGGAGAAATAAATGCTGCTTTGGTTTTGTAAGGAGGGATCCATTTTTATTGTGCTACAAGCACAATTAATTGACAGCATCTGAGCCAACTACAGCCCAAATGACCAAAACTGTGATCAATTCTATTTAGAAAATAAGAAAGCATACAGTTGTACCTGGCAGAGTCAACCGCTTTTATTAGCCAAATATCAACAAAATTTTATCATTGATTACTCATTGTAATGTGTTTGCGACTTGAATTATACAGTTCAGGAAGTGTTTTGAGGGGAACAACCTTTGTGAGTTAACTAACCTGTAAAACTGGCATCTTATTGTGCACTGGAAATAAAACTGAGTTTCTGTTTCAAACTGCTCAAATGCTATCACCACCCCAAAGCTTTTTTCTTTAATGTGCCTTTAAAGAAGCTTTCTTATGCACTTATTGGGTTTAGCTTTTAACACACGGCATCCTTAATGCTTTACAGGCTCCTCTGCTGTCAGTGATCAAAGCCTTAGAGACCAAATAAGCTCCAGAAAACGAAACGAGAGCAACATTCCTGCTTTGAAGACCCGATTATTGTTCTGTTTGCATTCTATTTGGTGGAGGAGAGGTTGCTTGGGAATGTGTGTGACCTGCTACCCTATTATCACAGTTTCGTTTTTTTAAAAAAAACAAGAGCTTCACATGTGGAGATGTTGGTTGATAAATATTCATTTTGGTGTCATTTTGCATGATTAAATAAGGACAATACTGTCTTTCAGTGAGTGAGAGAGAGGGGAAAGCGTAATGAAAGTAAATGGGTGATGGGAATAAGAGCGAGAATGATAAATGATTTTGTGTGATCATGACGTGGGAGTGAGTGACGTTCGCGGGATGAATGAGAAACTAAACAGTAGTTTTAGCAATGTAGCGGGCGTGTAAATGAGCTGAGTTGTAGAGTTATTTCACTAAGTTACCAAATAGAGTAAGAGTAGGAACAGATAAGAACGCGCTGACTTTGTTAAAGCGTTTTATACGTAAATAACAAACGACTGTGAAGCAGAGCTGGGATTAAACACAGACACATTTGTCGGCACTCAAGGCAAAGATGTGGAAAATGCCCTAAAATAATCTCACGCTGAATATAAAACAAAATAAGAAAGTTTTAATTTGTGTTAATTTAATCAGTGGGAGAAAAAATCAAGACAAAGAATTTGTTTTTTTTTTATCACCAGTGGAACAATACTTTGTAAAACCATTTTTAGCAATTAGACAGCACTTAGTCTGCTGCTGGGACGTCTTACAAGGATCTCACCAGATTTCTATTATTTCCTGGCATTTTAAAACCAGACGTCAGGACTTCAACAAATATGAACTTTTAAAATCCACAGAAATCAAAGTAAAAAGCAAACATGCTAATGGTAAAGCGTTTGTCTCCCAGAAAGGTAGAAAGAAGTGAACAAACAATACTTTAGATAACAGGTGTGCAGTATATTGGCTGTTGGTTGTTTCTGTGCTGTCATTAAACCCGTTTACATCTTGGTGCTTGACTCACCTGATAGTCACACGTCTCTCCCACTGCTGCTTAGTGGGTTGAAAGCTGAAAAGTTAGCAAATCACCAAATGCATCTGAAACGTTCTAATTATAGCTTCTAGCTCCTTTTCCTTGACTTTTCATGGGGTCAACAGTAAGAACACTTTCGTATGGAGGAAAGGAGCTTCTGACTACGTCATGTCACGGAAAGGATTGTGAGATTCCTTGAGGCTCCTTAGTGCCAGTGAGGGACATCCCTGTGCTAAAGGAGCTATGATAGGAAGCATACAGCTCCCTTTCCTACCTCCTTATTTATTGATCGCACTATTTGAACAGCACTTATCATAGCAGCCGCTGACACACTTCCGCATTGGCTGAAGAATCCATACCAATTAGACCGTTTTTGATGCAGCCCCTGTTTAAATAGCCCATGATGTCACAGATCCTCCTCCGTACTTATCAGCAACCATTAAGAGCTACTCTTCCTTTCTTTCACAATAAACACATAACAAGTGCTTTTTTTCCAAAAGGTCAGATCTTATCTAACTAAAAACATGCTTCCAGTAGAGTTGAGCAAACTCCTCATGCTTATGTTTGTGATGAAAGGACAGAAAAAGGTTATTCCTTGCCTTGGGAGTCAGAAGATCTCATGGTTGTTATGGAGACTCGGTGACCTCAAGATGCAACTCCTAGCTGCACCTCCTTTTCAGTAACCCCTATCATTCACCTCCCTGCACCCTTGTTAAGATAGATTTCAGTCCTCATCTAGCCTAGTGGCCAATGTCTAAAGGACATGGGGATCTGTGTGACAGCCACAAGGAAACAGGAAGTCATGGATTGCCTAATTAAAGGTTCCTGGACTGTGATCAATATTAAAAATGCATAGAATTAATAAGCTTCAGTATTCATTTAAATTGTTGTGGGGAATTGTTATTAACTATAATTTCTATAGATGTTTTTGTTTTTTTACAACCTTTTGCTAAATTAAAAGTTGGATTTTTCCTCATCTTTTCAGTTTGAAATTATGCTGCTGCAATAAAAGTAATTTATTTTAGGTTCTTGCACATTTTTACCAGGTGTAGCAACATATTTGTCCATATTTGATGAAACCAAGCTGTTCCAACGCGTGTGATATTTTAAAACGTCTCCATCATTTACTTTTACTCGCTTTTTGTCAGGCTCTCTCTCCACCTGCCTCCTTCCGGTTTGCATTCACCTCAGAAGAGTTATATGGAGATCCTTTTCTAATTTTCAGTCTGTTTCTCCCCCCTGAGAAGCCATTGCCCCCCCCCCCCTTTCTATTCCTCTCTCTGTTGCTCCAGGATTTGACAGTTATGAGATTATAATGAAACAACAGTCAGCCAGAGTCAGTCGGAGCAGAGCTGTCACTTTCATTGTTTGCTGTGCGTTATCTGTGTCTTCATGTCGGCTCCCCGCCCACCCCTCACTTCCTCTTCCCCTTTTCTATCTTTCATTACATTCATAGACCTGAACATGTCTCTCTTACCCTTTTTTTTTACTCCCTCTTTCCCGGCTTTCTTTCCATGTGAATTGTTTTCACTTGGCGTGACTTTTGGCCATCCTCCCCCACTTTTTAGTCTTATTTCCCTCCCACTTGGGATACTTTTTGCACTGAAGCACAAAGGAGTTGGTCCTGACTGTAATTAGTTACTGTGAACAACACTGCAAGTGAATGATGGCTTGATTTCCAAAAGCAAAAATGTGAGAATGAAACACATCTCGGGTACTTTTATTTTAAGAGCTGATAACGACATGTGATGTGTATGTTTTTTTGTAAAGCCTCTCTGTGTCTTGATTTATCTGATTGCATTGGAAAGCACATTTTACAGCTTGTAGAACGGTGTGTCGTAGTAAAAACCCTCATTGTGTAACCCCACAGGTAACTCATCCTCTTCTCATCGTCACTTGTTTCCCTGCTCAGTTGAAAATCGTTGTTCTGTCAGTGAGAAATGACCAACACAGGGTCAGCATAGGTCTGTACGTTACAGTTAATCTAATACAGTCCTTCTGTTTCTCCCCAAAATGCCACAAAGTAGTATTTTACCTGAATCAATTTGCAGAGCTCTGCTTTCTTTACATTTGCTAACTTTCTAAACTTAACGTGCAGACGCTGGAAAAGTTTCTACTGGATAAGATCCTAAAAGGGTGTTCTTTTTTTATTGCAGCAAAGCAAAGCCTCACCTCTCTAGTGTCTAGTGTTGAACAAGCTTTCATTTTCCTGTTTAGCAAACATCTCATTTATCTGTTTTTTAAACCCTAATTTATGTTACGAGCCTTTTTCTCTGAACAGAGGTTTTTTTTCTGGCACTAGTGGCCTTTATTTGACAGTTAACTGACAGGAAATGGGGTTAAGAGAGAGGGTGAAGATATGACACGAACCCGGGACGGCCGTGCCGAGGACTGAGCCCTCCATGCATGGGTCACGCGCTCCTTGTGCCACCGCTGCGTCCTCTCTGATCATCATTTTAATGGATAAACAGCAACTTTATAACACTATACCCAATCCTGCTTGATAGGCATCATCTTATTTTAGTCTTTTAGATTTTGACTGGCTGAATCCATGGCGGCTGGCTGTTGCTGTAAGATTTGCGATGTTAGAAAAGTTCTACAGTATAGAGGATTGCATCACCGTGTTTTTATCAGTACTACTGATGGCAAAACAATTTAACCACAATTTCTTCCTTCGTTCTCGCTTTTTTGCTTCTTCAATCCCTCGCTCCCTCTCATTATTCCTCTCTCCCTCAGCCTCTGCCTGTAATCCTCTCGTACAGTAACTCTTTCGGGCCGTTTCTTCACAACTACATCTTTTTTCAAAAGCCCCGCTCCTTCTTCTCTATCTCCTCACAGCGTTTCTCTGCTCTCTCTCCGCTCAGTTCCCTACGTAGAGTATGCAGCGTTGTGTATTCTATGTATTTGCAGAAACGGGCATGCTTTGTTTATTTGTGAGATTCTGAACACGGTTTTCCTGTAGCAGATAGATTTTTTTCCGTGTGTATAGGTTTTTGTGCATCACTTGTGTTTGTGCATTCCCAGGCGGCTCTGGATCGCACTTGATGGTGCATTCATATCTTCTCGATGAATAATATCTGCTCATGCCAGAGTGCTGGGACTGCGGTCCTCCCTTTTGGCCCTTTGTGCTTCCTCAAGTGCTCCCCTTTGCACTTTCTTCCCTCAGTTTCCCTCTTTGCATGTGTCGTCTGCCCACTTCCCCGCTCTAAATCTCCTCTCTTTGTCCTCTTTGTGGCAGTTTGTGTCTGACTATTGATTCAGAGGGGAATCCTTGTATTTGTTGTGCAAAAAGCCACGGTTTACACACATACAAACACACAGGGAACTGGCATCGGGGTCGGCTGGTTTGAGGCCGTAATGAGACGACTTGGCGCCCCAGACAGCAGCTACTCAAGGTGCCCTTGAGCAAAGCAACTCTCAGCAGCTCTAGTGGCCGGCAGCAGAGTCTGTGGTCGGCTGTACTGGCAAACTCCCAGTTGTGGCTGAGGGGAAGCAGCCTGGATGTAGAGCAGAGCTTTGCTGGCAGAAAGAAAAGTTGCGCTTAAGTCGACGTCTCTGGGCGAATGAAGGTTAAGGCAAAGTCAGTGTGGCGCTAACATGTCAGGCTTTGTCTCAGAAGACATTAAGACATGACACAGGAGTGAAAAGTACATTAAATTGCTGCCTAGACTCATTTAGCTTCTTCAGTTTGAGGGTCGTGTTGCTTCTGTGCAAACTGACTCACATGGTTTAACCTCTCATGTTAGTTTCATTATTTTATTAACATAGAAACTATAGTGTTAAAATAAACATGTATTTAATTTCCATTAGCTACATGAGATGAGTTTGAGGGCCAGATTAGGACTGATTCTCTGGAGCCATATCCCAGTGTTGCACTTTGCCCATCCCTTTTTGTAATGCAAGACGATGGTGAAGAGGTAGCACTATTCTTCACAATACGGATGTTTTAACGCCACAATTTAAGCCTGTGGCTAATGAAAATATTAATCTCCTTTGCAGCTTTCCACCTCGTGAAGTTATTTTTCCTCTTTTTATCACAATACGACCACAAACATCAATGTATTTTGCTGGGATTTTATATGATTGACAAACACAAAGGAGTTGAAGCAAAATTAGTTTTTAACATTTTGTGGTAAACATTCAGATTTAGCTCACCTGAGTCAATATTTTGTGAAATCACCTTTTGCTGAAATGAAATCTCTAGTTTTTTTTTTTTTTTTTTGGGTGGGGGGGGGGGGGGGGTCTGTTCCACAGCGACACAATAGTTTTTGTTATTATTATTATTTTTCTTTTTACCAGTTCTTCGTTTAACTGAAACTCATTCACACCAAGGACTGACTGCGAATATTAATTCAAGTCTTGCCAAAGATTCTCAGCTGAGTTTAGGTTTAGACTTTGACTGGAACATTCAAAGGAATGAATCTGCTTTGGCTGCATGTTTAGGCGTGTTGTCCTGCTGGAAGGGGAATCTCCAGTTCTGAGTCTTTTACCGCCCCTAGCAGGTGTCATTTTGGAGAACGTGGGCTAATAGCACATTTTATAATGGGGATGATGTGTTCAGGTTGATGTCCAATGTTAGGTTTCTACAACACCATGAAGAAGAGATCTGTGGAGGGTGCACTTAATTGCTGTCGTGTTGACATAGTCTACCCTTATAAGCTTAGGATCTGCTCAGCTCCTTCTGAGTTAGCTTAAGCACCTTGGCTGCTTCTCCACAAGAGTAATGCTGTCCTTGCCATGCCTGTCAGCTGAAGGTGAAGTTCATGTCTTGCCTTGCAGTTGTGCCGTACATTTTCCATGATGGTTGATGTTCAAAGCATGGGATATTGTCCTACAGCCTAACCCTACTCCACAATGTTTTCCTTGTTCTGTCTGCGTTGTTTCTTGGTCTTCATTGCGCTGTTTGTTCTGAAATGTTCTCTAACAATCCACGGAGGCTGTTACAGAACAGCTGGACATTAAATTACGCACGGATGACGTCCATTGACTGAGCAGATGGCTTCTGAACAAATCTGAAAGCGCTAGATTTTATTTAGGGGTGTCAGAGGAAAATGGGGCTGAATTACAAATGCATGTTGCTGTCTGAATTTTTTTTAATTAATTTGAAAAGCCACTGTCTGTCACATGGAGCTCCAGTAAAAATCCTTAGCAATTAGAGCTTGTAACATCATAAAATAGTAAATAAAATAATAGTTTAATGGCTATGAATACTTTTGGTATCCATTGTGCAATCAACAATTTTTTTCGTACTAAAAATATTTTAACTGGTCGAGAACTCTGTGTAGTATTTACCTCGATGCATTTCAATTAATTTTGGTTTATATTAGTGCCATTCTTAATCTTCTCCTTAACAAGCGTATAAAATAACATGCTGATGTTTGCTGCAGGCTAGCATTACATGACATACATGAGCATATTAATATTGCATACAGATAATTAACAAAAACAGATGATGCTACCCCTTCGAAGGGAATAAAGCTAGTTATAATGGAAATGAAAAGAAATGATCAAGTAATATTTAATCCATTTTAATGTTTTGTAATGAAAGAAAATCAATGAATTTGAGTGATTTGGTTAAGCTTGTCTGGTGCAGAAAAAAAAATACTATATCAAATTAGCATGAATAAAGATTAATCTAAGCGGTAAACACATGAAATAAAGTAACGACGCAAGAATTACATGCCATTTTTGATGGGCCTGATTTTGGCATGCCTATTATTACCCATGTTTGCCACATTAGGTGGCTAAATAGGGCCAAACTAGGGCATTTTAGTCACACTGGCTGTCAAATGATTTCCTTCCCAACCCCCAAAAGGCATTCAGACCCTAACAGCAAACCCATCACATGTAAAACACTCACCAGTGCACAGAGCCATATGCTCCCTTTTCTTCACATTACCTCCACCAAGCTTCACACTCAGATGCACGGCCAGGCCGCCGTGTGACCTCGTTGTAATAGTAGATTTAAACACGCTTTCACACTCTAAGGAAGAGTGCATGCCAATCAGTGTTTCTGGTGGTTTATGATGTGATTACAGTATATTTCTTATATATATATATATATATATATATTATATATATATATATATATATATATATATATATATATATATATATATATATATATATATATATATATATATATATATATATATATTGTATTCTCTTCCCAGATTTGAAGTAAGAAGCTGCTGGACATTGAATACACATATGCAAAACTCTTAGTATTCTGCGAACCATGCTGTGCTTATTAGAAAACTGATTATGCAACTTTTTTTTCACCTTGTCTTGAGTTTAAAGGCCTCTTCAGGCTGTTGGCCACATATTCCAAGAGCTCAGATGGCGCTGGAAAAATACCAGCACATTATTTAGTGTTACTGGTCTGGATACAGATCAGTGCACAATAAAATCACCTAGAGTGCATGTAGGTCATTGCCTCGAAGTTAACCACTATCTTCTGGGTGAGTACTCTGATGGGTCTTGTGTAATGTGGGACATTTTAAGAGAGGTCAGATCCCAAAGGAATATACTTTTATTCTGGATTAAATCCATCTGAGATGGCAATGTGTCGTTGTCCTTTTTTCTCTATATAAACAGAGAAGGTAAAATGAGGCGAGACTAGAGTTCCCTGTGCCTGTTGGGCTTCCTGAGAGGGAGCAGGTTGTTCGCTAATCAATATGTCACCAGTCTGATCTCCATCTTCTCCAGTCCAAAGTGCTTGGGGCAGGACACTGAGTCCACTGCCCCCCTGATGGATCAGAGTGTATAAGAAAGACAAGGAGCATTATACATAGGATAAAATGCTTAGCTGGGTGGATGTAGCTTTTACTGTAAAGAGCTTTGAGTGGTCAATAATGATCATTATAACCTCCATTTACATCTTTCTCAGTTTCCCCTCTCTGGTTGATATAGTTGATAAGAAATAGTTCCTTTTCTGCATCGAAGGCCTTCACTGATCTATTAGATTTCAGCATTTTTGCAGCAACCATGCTGTCATATAAAAGCACATCAAATCAGAGAAGACAAGAGAATCAAAGTCGGCGGTAAATGTCATAAATCAGTACGAACGTCATGTTAAGATGAAGACATTTATGATCCCTGAACCCACAGGAAGTTGTTTTCGATTACAAAACAGTATTAGAAAATAGGAATACAAGCAGAGATTTAACTAGAAAACATCCTAATGGTTAGCAGTAGGGAGCAGTTACAATATAGCAATCTCAGTTTAGATAAACATTGAAACGGCGCCTAATGAGCCAAGTGAGCTACTCTCAAAAAGGGAAGCGGAGATTTATATCACTGACATCATTAAATTATCTTTGATAATAAAGTTTTTGGTTTGCATAATTTTGCTGGTGTTCGTATTGTGATCACAGAAATACAGAAGCTACTAGTTTTGCTCTAATTCAAAAATATCTTGCCGCCATCACTACAATAGCTTGTCTATTCAATTCAGAGCTGCAAAAAAAAAAGAAAAATAAATAAATCTAAATGTGATTAATCACATTTTTCGGAAAGTGGAATTCAATCCTAACGCAGGTCAAACCTGCTCGCCCGATACACAGCCGTTTTAGGCATTATGTCTTTTCTTTAATATTTGCACTTTATATTCAGTATTTGGACTTTAATCACAAACAGAATTTTCACTTATCTCACGTCTTCGACTATATTCTTACACTCAAATTTTGACTTTATTTCTGGTACTTTGTCTCTGATGGAAACAACGAAAAACAAACCCAGCAGAAAACCTCTCAACCATTATGTTTTTCTTTCATGTGATGCTAACACTCCTTCAGAGATCTTCTTGTGTCTGAATGGTGCTCTATAAATAATCTGTGCTGCCAAACTGTGTTGTGTAACTATGACACAAACAATGAAAAAAAAAAAAACCTGTGACAGGAGAGTTATCACATTGACCCGAATTTGCAACTTTTTTTAATATTTGTATCTGCCTATCTATTGCGCTTGCTGCTTTCAACAAAAGCAGACATGCACCTCTGCTTCAGACTGACGCTCTAGAAACGTGTAGGACTGTTTCTGACGCAGAATACAGGATTAGTCTATAGAAACACTAATCTAATTTCATGCTGTGCCATTTAACCCACTGCAGGCCAAAGATACGGCCTTTTTTTGGTCATGTATGTTTAACATTACCCCATCATAAATGTAATTGCTTGACATTACACTGGCACTGAGATCAATTGAGGGCTGTCTGTCCAGTAGACCAATATACTGAAAGGCATGCCTATTTTCCAAGCTGGTAGCACTTTCTCCTTACATTGTAGTCAGGAGGCTTTAATCATTCTGGTAGCTGCCCTGTGCAAAATACCCAAGCGATTTGAGTGACAGAATAATTCCTGGGAAGTTGTGATAAATACGGCGGCATTATCCTGCAGGGGACATGATGCGGCGGTGGATCCAGGCTCTGAATGGATGAATATTCTGACAGGAATAGTTTCCATAGAGTTCAAGCGTAACAAATTCCTGCTTCCCCGCTGAGAGCTTTGCGGCGAGGCTGGGGAACCTCTGCTACTGAAAGCTGCTCATTTACACCTTTTTAGTCAGATTCACATGAAAGAGCATCCACACATAACAGGAAAATGACTATCCTTTTTTTTTTTTTTTTATTCCGGAGACACATACTTAAAACACGATAGAAAATTAGTTTGGAATGGCTTTTAAAAAGTGATGGAGCAAACTCAAAATGTTTCACATAAATCATTATGATATAATCGAGCAGGCGGGATTGTCCCTGACATCAGCTTTCTGATAGATTATACTCAGGTTCCTGTGGGCTGTGCTCTGCTTCTTTAACACTGACATTTATCTCTTGTTTGTTTCTCATTAGGGCCTTTCAAACACATGGTTGGATGATTTTAAATTACAAAGAAAAGATCCAAGTTTAGACAAGGAAAGGCTGACAAAAAGAAAAGAGTTGAAAGCTTCAAATTGAAGGTTTTTGGAGAGGAAAAAGTGAAAGGTAGAGTGTGAAAAAGTGGAAATCCTTGAGTGTATAAAGCAACAACTGTTTCTGTCCCCATCTGAAGCCCACAGTGAATCAGATAGCAGTATGGACATTTAGAAAGAAAGTCATATTAAGGGAATGGAAATGATGGAGCAACAGGAAAAAGCCCAGATTCCCTCATTTTCTGCTCAAGTCTATCCCACTGAAGCGGCAAGATTTTATTTTCTAAAGTGTAGTATTTCTTTTTCCGTTTTCTTTCAACACTATAAAATCTACACTTTTTTCCCTTGTATTTGGCCTATTGGGAGCCAGAGAGTGGATATTGTTGCCCTCAGGTTTGTTTTCAGGCCTGCTTCTTGTTGTTCTTATTGCCTTGTGCCAAATATTTGGCTGCATGCATAGTAATAGTTTTTGGTGCAGATGTCCTGCTGGGTAAATCCTCGCAGCTTCATGAATACACCAGTCGACTGAAGCACGCTGCATCTACACCAAACACTAGGTGCTGCGTGTTGTTCATTCATGTTCCGCACTCATTTTATCCTGGTGGGTGGAGGGTGTAAAGTCGGGCCCGGTTGTCATCAGCCTTCTCTGCAGAAGCCCTGGCTGCACACGCATGCCCGAGCATCAAAGCAGCTTGCATTACAAAGTCAAAGAAGGCCCTGGTGTCGATTTGTCACGGAGCACTGTGCATAAAATACGTCTTCCTCACGACCACCTTTTCCGAACAAAAATGGTCATCAGTAAAGCGACCCTATGGCCGACTGGCTAAATCATGTAAACAGAAGCAGAATTGCCGTGTTTCATTGTAAAAATGTTGATGTGTGCAGCATTCTGCATTTTCTTCCCGGCAATGGATCTGTAGTTCAGTCTTTCTGCTTTTACATGGCACGGCTAAATGATTTCAGAAATTATTTATCATGACGTCACACCACTGAGCAGCTGTTTTAGCAACCATTACAGCGGCAGGCTGACTTTACCCTCTTAACCAATGTCAAGACATCAAGAAGATGACCCAGGCTTGAATTTTAATGTTTTGTAAAAAGGGACAACAGAGGGAGAGGTGTCATACATCACCGTCCCATCACCACTACACCATGCTAACCCCTCAGTAACTTATTATATAAAATACAGAGCCATTTGAAACAAACACTCCAGAGTTTAAGTAAGACTTAACTCATGTTCCTTGAGGACAAAAAGCTTTTGAAGTATACAGTGTCTTGCAAAAGCATTTATATCCCTTGAGCTTTTTCACATATTTTTACATTACAGTCACAAGCCTAATTATATTTTGTCTGGATCTTAAGTGAAGACAAGAGATCTGCAACCTTACAGCACTTTGAATCGTCTTGTTATTAAAAAAGTGCTTTAGAAATAAACTTGCTTTGCCTTGCCTTGCTGATCTAAAGACCATTTTGTGTCCATAGTCCATCAAGATGAAAGCTGGTACTGGTACTTTTAGTTTCCTTCTGTTCTGGACATTAAGTGCAATTATTCTGAGTATTTTTCATCCAATCCATCCATTATGAGCCAATTTTGTGGTCCTAAGAGCCACTTGTGGCTCTGGAGCCGTACGTTGCAGACTCCTGTGATAGACCAACACAAAGCATTGCGTATTTGTGAAATACAAGTACAATTCATTCTGATACCTCTAAATAAAAGGCAGTACAATAAAATGATTTCAGAAGTCTATAATTACTAAAACGAGGCAATCTGTGTGTACAAAAAAGGCTCAGTAAATCCAATTGTTCTTTGAAGGCCTCAGAGGTTTATTTTTTGTAACATTTGTGAAGCCACAAAACACGTGCAACACGTTGAACACGTGGAAGGTCAGATGACACCAGAGTTAAACACTGAAAACACCATGAAGGACGACTAAAACTGAAATTTGCCTCAAATAGAGCGTCCCCAAGGGCAAACATTGTGATGAAAGCCTCATTCTTTGGAGACGCTTTTCTTCCGCATGGACTGCAGGGCTGGTCACAATTGATGGAAAGATGGATGGTAGTAGATACAAGGCAATCCTCCATTGAAACCTGTTAGCAGGACAATCAACCTAACCATACAATCAGAGCTGGAAAAAATGTTTCAGATGTTCTTGTTTTGCAATGGCCTGTTTAAAGTCTAGGCCTCAATCTAGTAAAAAAACTTTAAGAAAAGACTTGAAAATCGATGTCAAGAGACACACTTTACCAAATATGGCTGAGCTTGAGGAATTTTGCAAACCAGACCAGGCAGGAATCTCAGTGTCCAGGTGCACAAAGCTAATGATGGCATGCTCCAAAAGAGTTGTAGCTATGATTAAAAGGGAGGTGGACTTTTGCAAGGCAACGTGTATATAACACATGCAAACTAATAACGAAATCCATGAAGCAAACTTGTGCTCAACTTTAAGCAAAGTGATTGGTAAAGCAACACACGACAGTGAATGTCGTGCACACAGAGGCAGGTGCAGGTATGGGGAGGACAGCTGCTCCCCAGTGCTGCATGTGCTCAGTGAAGAGGTCACCGCACATCTGTTTGGAAGAACAAACATCAGGATTTCTTCAGATGGGTCAGCGGCGCTAGGTGTAACTGTTTGGATTAGTCTCTTTTTCATTAGAGGGCAGTTTATAGCATTGTATAGTTTATAGGCTGCTGCTGCTGTGTGTAGGTTTTTTCAATTCTCTTTTTCACAAGAATGAATATCTCCAGGTCTCAGGGGTAAAAAAAAAAAGGCTTTGGCGAACAAATAGAGCGCAGAAACTGCTGTCAGGCCAGTGCCTCAGTGTAGCTGTAATGATGCATAATGCGCATTAAATGCTGTGTTATTTTGCCTGCTTTAATGTTCAGTCTGCGTCTCTCAG
This sequence comes from Fundulus heteroclitus, assembly GCF_011125445.2. Lineage (NCBI taxonomy): Eukaryota > Metazoa > Chordata > Actinopteri > Cyprinodontiformes > Fundulidae > Fundulus > Fundulus heteroclitus. The sequence goes on from NC_046361.1 coordinate 12,604,129, forward strand.
CGATGCCTTCCCTAAAGTGTTTATTTCCTTTGACGGTTCACACTTTCACACTCTCTTTAGGAGGGAAGTCTGGGCTTCAAGCAGCCGTCTCTCAGCTCCATTAACAACCGTGTTCAGAAGTGGCTGCATTTGTTCTGCAGCAACTGCTCCCATTCATTTGACGGACCTGAGGGCAGCTGGGAACGCCGCTGGATTTGTTACAGGGAGTTTTGAAACTTCGACCGCGCTCCGTCTTTTGTTGGGACTTCTCAGGGACGGCAAACAACAGGGGAGCGGCAGGCGAAAGGCCGAACTGAGCAAACGTGACAACACAGTGTGAAATGGGATTTAAAAGCATGCGATTGTGAGTGCACAGGCTGCGAACTAACGGGCGGAGGGCACTCACACAGAGTCTAGGATGTTTGAGGGCGAAGCAGCGTGGCTTTTGTTCACTGTAAATCCGATTGTACCGTTTTTATATATTTATTTTCTGTGTTTTTTGCACACAAGCCGCACTATCTTCCCGTTTGGTTTATTTTCCTTTAATCCCTCCTCATTATCGTTTTAGCAGTGCAAACCGTTACGGCCAGGCCCTTTACAGCAGCAGCAGCAGCGTTGATGTCATGAGTGAAGCATCGCTGAAGCATGGGAGGATTTGAACTTCTAACAGCGGCAGTGTTCGCCTTCACAGGCTGAGCCACCATGACTGATAAAAAAGAAACGGATTAATGACACTGTATGCACTGTAGTTATTTTTCATCGTTCGAATATGAAGATTACGTGTACAACATGACCTTCTGTCACTTGAAATGAAAAACAACAACTGTTTTTAACCTGCAGTTTGAAAACAGGGGAAATCTAAAAGCTTTTACTTAATGCACACATATCAATATTCTGTCTCACCGCTAAAGCAAGCTGTGTCCTCTTTTAGTACGCAAGTAGAGTTTCCGAAAGAATTTAATAGGTGCAGCTGGGTTGGAAATTATTATCCTTTCTGGTCACCTAGCCTTGCAAAACTAATAGTCTAATAGACTTTGTCAAACACCCACCACAGACATCATTATATGTACTGGAACTTTATGTGCCTTTTGCAATATCTACCAGCTTTGCACATCTAGAAGCTGAAAATTGTCTTCATTCCTCTTTTTATAATAGTTTGAGATTAGTTAGATTAGATAGAGAGCATGTGTGAGCATCAGTTTTAAGTCTTGCCACAGATTCTCACATGGACTCTAGACCATTCACTGGGCCATTCTGACACAGGGCTATGCTTTGATCTAAACATTTTCATTGTAGCGCTGGCTGTATGTTTAGGGTCATTGCCAAGCTGGAAGGTAAACCTGAGCCATGCTCTCATCTATCTCGGCTCCCCTACTTGCAAGATCGCTCTGCAGTTACCTTCATCCATCGTTTGATCAACCCTGATCAAATGCTCTGGCCTTCCTGAGGAAAAGCATCTCCACTGCACAATGCTTTGTGCCGCTTTGTTTCAGCATGTGCAAGCTTTGTTGAAGGGGATGTACAGTGTCAGTTTTCCACTTATTATAGCATTTTGCATGTAGACAAATGCTTACATGTTGGCCTGGCGAGAGTACCTTCTTCCTCTACCTTTGCTGTGTCTTTAGGGCTTAAAGGCATACTATGCAACATTTTTCAGTTAATTAATGTGTTCCATACCATTTTGGATGATTAAATGAGTCATTTCAGGTCGAACAAAGGTTTTCTCGGCCGCCCTGGGGGTCTGTGGGGGAAATACCGTACTTGCAATTGCAAGAGCTCACGGCCCGCACTCACAGAAGTCTGGCTTTACGGCGAGAACTCCATGTGTTTTTGCCCTGCCATTCACTATATGCACGCGCTAAAGCAACAACAAAGAACCGCGTGTTAACGTCAAATAAACATGCAAGCATATTGAGTTTTATTATTATTATTATTATTATTATTATTATTATTATTATTATTTTTTTTTTTTATGTTTTTATAATTAGGCGGCAGCGGCGGCGGCTGCGGCTTGGCGAGGCGGCGGCGGTAGCGTCTCGCCAACATAAAAAAAAAAAAAATAAAAAAAATAATAATAATAATAATAATAAAAAAACTGGCGAGGCGGCTGCGGCCGCGGCTTGGCGCGGCGGTGGCGGCGGCGGCCGCCTCGCCAAGATAGCGCTGCGGGAAGCCTGATGTTCATACCTTCACTGTGTTAGTCATTGTTTGTACTGCCGTTTTTTCCACTTTTCGTTGCGTTCGCCTGTCTGCTAAGCTCAAAACAACCGCGCCTGGCTTGATGGAGAAACAAGAACAGCTGAGCATCTTTACAACAGTGCACTTTTACTTTCGCCCTCTGGGGGGAGCCTCGCTGGAAAATCAACCCCGGTTGCATAGTATACCTTTAAGGAAAACCACAAGCTGGAATTGTTTTGACTTTTTCTCAACAATGTTTTTTCGTTTTTTGCCACTCCTCCATGAAGGCCGGATTTATGGAGTGCGTGACTAATTGCTGATCCTAGTAATAGATTCTCCCACCCGAGCTGTGGATCTCTGCAGCTCCTCCAGAGTTGGTTTGTTTGCAGCTTTGCGATATTTGTTCAAGTTTTGAGATTTGAACAGTGCTTTGAGAGATGCGAGATTCTCAAAGCGTGGACGGATGTTTTATAAAGTGACTTAACGTGTAACTCGCCCCCATGTAAAAGCATAATCCCTCCTAGCTTGATGATTTGCCATACTGAATCATGGAAAGTGGGCAGAGTTAGGTTGGTAGTTACACCACAGTTCGGTCTTTTGAGGTGGAGGGTTTTTTACTCCCCTCGTCACTGGGGAATGAGGGAGGCTTTGTGGAGCCCAGTGGGCCAGAGTCTTATCAGTTTGAGCCGCTGACTCAAGGCGCTGACTGAGCAATGCCCGAAGCCGGTGCTGCCGAGGCAGTGGAGGACGGGATCGGTCCAAATATATATTATCTGATTTATTTCCCGCTTTGTTATCCAGGGAAAACTGGGGGTGGTTGATCTCCTCTCTGCTCCCTTTGCTCTGACTGCAGGTGGGTTTCAGGGCGAGGCAGCAGCTGTCTACCTGTGAGACAGAGCTGAGGGAAGTGAGAAGGGGCTCACGGTGGCATCACTGCTGCCTCAGGTTTACTGCTGAATAATTGGTGCTTTTATGTAAAGTTGCCAATAACACAGGAAAAAATTACTAGATTTGTTGGTTTGTTGTCACTTTTTTGAAGAAAAAAAAAAGGTGCTAGAGGCAGCTGAAAAGTCGCCAAGTTGGCAACAGGGCTCACTACCGAGGCACAAGAAAGAGCTGCTTTTTCTATTTTTTTAAAAGGCAGAGCTGCTTCTGTCACAAAAACTTAGAACCAATAGTGGTACTGATTCAAAATGAACTGCAAGACAACAGTTCAACACAGGATTTTAACAAATATGCACTAATTTGTCAAAAATAAGGACCAGGATATGTAGACATTACTATAAGACAATCATATTAAAAGTTTATTAGTAAAAAAAAGTTGATATGGGGTTAGTTACCCTTTAAGTAAATAGATAAAGTGCTTTAAACTTCTCTATAAATAAATGTCTGACCTTCATGTTTTGTTCTCATAATTATGACTTAGTATCTCATAAATATGACTTAGTATCTCATAATTATGACTTTTTATCTCATAATTATGACTTAGTATCTCATAATTATGATTTTTTATCTCATAATTATGACTTAGTATCTCATAATTATGACTTTGTATCTCATAATTATGACTTTGTATCTCATAATTATGACTTAGTATCTCATAATTATGACTTTGTATCTCATAATTATGACTTTCTATGTGCCATTTTTTTACTTTCATGTGGCGGAAACGGGATCTTAATGATCCTATTTGTTCTTTAATGTTCTCTAAAACAATCTAAGGCCTTCACAAATCAGCTGCTCATACTGAGATGAAATTACATCTGTTTGTTAATTAAATGATGTCTGAAGCCGTACGAGTTTTCTTTTATCAAGGGGCTGAATATAAATGTGTACCACACAGTTAAATTTGTTGAAAAAGTGTAAAAACTCTGTGTCATTTTGCTTTCACTCCTTCTTTTTGGTCTATCACATGAGATCCCAATAAAACTCTGTGGAGTTTATTGTAGGTTTGATGCGAAAAGGTCCACATTTTTAAAACTCCTATAATGCCATGTACCTTTATGGTGTTTTTGGGCCTCGAAATATTTGCTTCAAATATTGAAGCCTTTTGAAATCGTAAGGCACATCTGAATGTCTCTCTTCTGTCCATGGGGGGAAATGCCAAGGCTCTTCTTAATCACCCATCCCTCTGGCCTATGTTGACCATTTTTTCCCGCATTTCTGAGGCTATTTCCTGCTGCTCTGCCTTTCTGCTGAACGCTTCTCAATATACTATTTCCGTTCAGATTTCCTGGCAGCAGGCTCAGGCTGCTCTGACATTCAAGAAGCTTTGAGTGTGTTATTAGTCAGGCTACCTGGCGCAGAGAGATAGCACTGAACTCCCTCAACCCTTTGAAACGCTGGGACTGCACTCCCCACAAAAGCGTCTTATAGAGCCGAGTCGCTGATCGGAGGTCGGCCGCGCTTTCGTGGCTCGCTCATCGGCTGAACCTCCGCGTTGATTCTAAATCAGTGTGGTTATTCTTGGAGTTCCTATGCACGCCAACCCTCAACTCTCCACCCTCTTTGAAGTACGGACACATGCAGAGGAAAACACCAGACGGAAGCCCATAGGAGCAGTAAAAGCTTCCAAAAGTGTCTCTAAGTTGTTATTGGCAAAAAAGCTTTGTTTTCCCCTCGGTGCAAAAGATGTCAGAATAACCTTCCATTTGTTCAGTCTTCAGTTTGGAGGTTATGAATGTTTCATTGTTTTTATGCACACTAAAATGAAGGGCCACAGAGATCGCCAGATGCATCAGTTATGACTTTATGGCTTGAATAGAGGATTACCTTTGCTCACCTCCCGCCTAAAGCAATCCACGTTTCTCATACGGTGTTTATATTACTCTGAGATAGATCTGATAGAGTGTGGTGCAAATTGTAAAAGAAGAGGTGACAATTTAAAGAGATATGGGAGGGACTGATAAAAAGGCACAGTTGCGTTTATGTGTTTTCTTTGGTGGGTTTCAGTGTTGACCCTCTGGATTAAATGCAATGACAACTCTAAAAGGTTGGTTTGATATGTAGAGCTGAAAGCTGCTAAACACAGCTTTTATGGAAAAAAATTTGCTTTCTTTTATGTTGTGGAGGGGAATGTGCGGTGCACTGGCCTACCTACATTTTAAGATTTGGACTGGAATGGATCATTTCAAGACTACAGCGAAGAAACAACTTTTTAAAATAAGAGTGAGTCTCCAGTTTCGCGAACTAATGAAATATTTAACATGGCAGGTGTTAAAATGTTAAAATTAAGTGTTTTTGAGTTTTTTTCAGACACTATTCATATTTGAAACATCACAATAGGAACATAAATAATTAGTCAATATTAGAATCTGCAGCCAGCTGACAGTTTAGTCCGGGTTTAACTAGTCCAGATATCGTCATTATTTTCAGGCTTTTCTAATTTTAAGCTGGAGTTTTAAATTTGAACAAAGAGATGGCCAACCAAGTCAAATGTGAACTTGGACTTTAGTTTAGCACCAATGGGTTCCAAACCAGATGTTATTTTTTATCTGCTAATGTTTGCCTGCTGTGGGATTCTCAGCGTGCTTACAAATTATTAGCATTTTGTCTGTCATGTTGTTTCTTTACTGAGTACCAAGAATTTTGACAATCTTCTTAGTTTGTATTTATGCCTCCATCAACTCAGTAGGGCAACTCAAGAACTATTTGCCATTTTACTTAAGAATAAGAATCTAAAACATAAGCCTCTTACACATTGTGCAAAAACGGCTCTGTGCATAATTTGAATTTTCATTACAATATTGATGTTGGTAATAGCAAAGTATTGCTTGGATGGGAAATTTGGTTGGTTTGGATATCATGTTTCAAGTATCATACATTCATGCTCTGCGAGCAATTAATATATCTGGCCAGTTGGATGGCTTTTAGCTGTCCTTGAGGCCCACAATTTGCATATTTTTAGAGTGGAAATTTGTATTGATGCAAATGAAAGAAAAACTATGAATTAAATGCATTCTCTGCATTAAATACAGCCAAAGTTGTTGCAAGTCCATTTTTACTGATTAACATTTGCATTTCTTACACAAGACAAACTCTGGACGGTCAACGCTCTGTTCTCTCTGAACCCGCAGACTGATGCTGCTGTCTTTGCTTTGTATTATATCATCATATGATATAATATAAGCACTGTAACCTGAGCTTATCTGCATCGTGCTTGTTTTAGAATGGAGAAGACACTGTATCGTCTGTTAGAGAGGAACGTTCCCCATCCATTCTCTGACAAAGCAGCAAACAGAAAAACAGCCACGTTATCCACTGTCCAGTTGAAGCCCACTCTCACAGGACGATATTACAAAAGGGCACAAACAGGCCACCCAGTTAATGTTAATGAGGTGAGCATTTATTTAACATTTAACAGCGAACAGTGAGACAACCACATTATATGTTCCCTAGTCAAAGCCCCAAGCAAACCAAAATATGAAGAAACCAAACTAAGGTCAGCGTAGATCCATGTTGCTTAGAGGTAAGTTATGCATTATTTATGAATGCAATTTTATAACCTTAAATATAAGCAGATATTCATGTTACTGGGTAGAAACAAATATGTATAGGTGATGGAGGCAAAACTGCATCTAGAAAATGGATGAATCAACTGAATGTATTTTGATACTAGAGTTGTCCCACAGGAGAATATTAAAAATAGATGGAGGTCAGGGAGGCAAAACTTAAAGAAACAGAAGAATCAGACAAACAGGAGGACATTCCTAACAAACACGTTGATTAAGTCAGAATTACACATTTTGTGTAATACTAACAAAACAGTTTCTACAACCCAGTTGCATTACCCTTACAGCTCACCATCATTAGGTGTTTGATCAGAAGCCTTATAATCGGAGATTAACTTTTAATGTGTTAGAAACTTGCAGTTGATAGTAAGGAATAAAGAGCATATGCAGATATGTAATTGAAAGAAAGGCATGTAGGGGCCTTAGAGGGGTTTTCACTGGGCGTGAATTTCAAAGTACAACGTCACATCCTGAGGCAAACCTTGTGGCGCTTTGCTAGAACTGACTTCTCTAGCAAGGAATTTCTTGGAACCTCATAATGCAAGATCTCATTTCCCCTCTCTTGTTTTACTTCTCATTTCAGAACTCCAAATGAGTTTGGAAAACAGAAATATCCTGTGCTGTTGTATGTTGCTCAGATTAGTTTTTTAAAAAGAAAACTGTGAAAGCTTACAGCTGAAAATACCTTAGAGCAGACAGAAAGGCAAGAACAGTACTACTGTTCCTGCAGTAAAAAATTTTCATTTTACCATTAACAAATGACTAAAACTATGCTCCAAAAACCCAAACAAAATGTGATCACACAACCGGAGTTCATCAAGCAGATCTAAGCAGAGGATTGGGTGCTGAAAAAGGAAGAAAGTCCTGCGGCTTTCAGGGAGCGGATGAGACAGTCTTATAGGACAATCATGGTAAAAGTTTATTAGTAGTAAAAAGTTTAGGTGCTTCAAGATGACTGGAAGAGGTACAGCTACAGGAATGTGTTTGGAGAAAGAGATCAGCTCAGAAGAAAGTCGGCAGGAGTACGTGGAGATATAGCATAAAGTGAACGTAGAGGTAGCTAAGGCAAAGAAAGAGGTACAGGTAGAGAGACAGAGATGGGAAGGATGTTCAGCAGGATAGGGTGATTAAAGGATGATATCTAAATATACTGACAGGTACAACAAGTGTGATAAGAAGATGGAAAGACTACTTTGAAACGCTGATGAATGAGGAGTATGAAAGAAAACAAAGAGCAGAACAACTGACCATTGTGGATCAGGAAGTAGCAAAGATTAGTAAGGATGAAGTAAGGAAGGAATTGAAAAGGTTGAAGAGTGGAAAGGCAGTTGGTCCTGATGACCAAGTGGAAGGAAGACTCGGGTCAGAGGTCAGCATCTGTGAGCAGCAGTGTGGTTTCATGCCAAGAAAAAGTATCACAGATGCGATATTTGTTTTCAGGATGTTGATGGAGAAGTAGAGAGAAGATCAGAGGGAGTTGCACTGTGGCAAGAGGCAGAGTACACCCTGGTCAGATAGCCAGTCCATCACAGGGCAACAAAGACAATTACAGGACAAACAACCATTCGCACACGCAGGCCTAAGAAATTTAGAGAGACCAGTTAACCCAAAAGAAAGGTTTTTGGAACAGGTTAAGGAAGTCAAAGCACGTAGGGAAAATATGCAAACTCCATTCAGAAAGATCTCAGACCTGGATTTGAACCTAGGATCTTATTGCTGCAAGGCCAGTGCTACCAACTACACCACAATGCAGGCAGAAAGCTACAGGAAAATGGATTCTGATGATTTGTTGAGTTGTCAAAATCTGCTGCTTAAAGTCCACTTTCTTCCCTCAGCAAGCCTTTGAAAGAGGATTCCTCTGAGGCTGTGCCTCAGATGAACATTTCCTCTATGTCTGGTAGTGGGATTGTTTTTTTGTTTGCCTGAAAACAAGCACATGGACTGCAGAATGTTATCATGCTTACAGTGCATAAAACAGCTTGACAAAATCAAAACATCAAGGCCCCGGAGTGTCTGTGGGAAAAAATGTATTCTGTTCTTATCAAAACAATATATATATATATATATATATATATATATATATATATATATATATATATATATATATATATTAGGGCTGGGCAAGTTAACGCGTTAATTTCGCGTTAATTCATTACACTATTAACGGCGATATTTATTTTATCGCATTAACGCATGTTGATCACATGCTTTCAGTCAGTGTCAGTCAGCAGGCGCGCTCAGTGCAGCGCGCTCTCACGGCAGCACTCTCCCGCTCCCCCTCCCCTCTCGTACATGGCTCAGCGGCGCCAGCCAATCAGCACGCAGGCTCAGCCTGGCCCGCCCGCTCAGCTCTCACACAAACTTAGCAAAGAAACAGCTGAGAGAGACCGCAGCCACTGAGCTATATAATACACTGGAGTGCTGATTTTGCCGAAAAACTGAAGTCACTGGCCGCCATCTTGCTACTCCCTACTCTCACAGAATCCCACAGGATTTGGTTGCAACAACAAGCAGTTTTCTGGCTGAGTGAAAACGTTTCACAGGTAATTCTACAGTCAGTGAATGTACTAACACTATCAACTACTAGGAAATTAGATGCTGAAATATTTTACATGTTATTCATATTAAATATATATATATATATATATGTCTATATAAGTATGTGTTTATGTATATATGTATATATATGTATACACATATGTAAATATATGTTTTTGTATATTGTTATTTATATATTTAAAAATGTTAAATACATATATTTAAATGAATAAAATGCAAAATATTTCAGCACATGACTTTCTCATTACGTGATAGTTTTAGAACATAACATAAAAGTATATGGCATTTCAGATTTTAAAAGTTTTAAGCCCGCCCTGAACATGAGAAAATCCTCGTTATTTGATGCTGTAGGGCACATATTCCCTAGTTACTGGGGGGAAATAGGGAGTACCAATATGGCGGCTGGTGGCTTCAAAGCGACTCGTTCAAACAGACGGTGATTAGCACTCCAGTGTATTATAGCTCAGTGACCGCAGCAGCGAAAAAACATGAACAGAGGAAGTAGCACCGTTTGGCTTTATTTTAATACCGTAAATGAAATCAAGCTGTATGTTTTGTAAAAAGCCGGTTCATTTCAGTGGAAACACAACAAATTTATCTAAGCACGTGAAAAAACATGAAAACGTCGAGCCCCAGAAACGGAGAGAGGAGACGAAACTTCTCTCACTGCCCCGACAGACCCACAGACGTCTCTGACTGAGGCGTTTCAGTCCTCCAGGGAACATCCAGGTAGATCAGTGGATGGATGGATGGATGTTACTGGAGCCCACACATAACATGTAATTAAGACCTTGAAAGAACCCAGTACATATATTAAAAAGTGTTATTTAAGATAAGATAACATTAGCTAATCCTTTTTTATCCCACGACGGGGAAATTTATAGGATTAAAGCAACAGGCAGGTGCACACAACACAGACAAAATTACATAAGGATTGAAATATATAAGAGGTGGATTAGCGAAAAAACACTGAACATAACATTATTGTTATTATTATTATTATTATTATTATTATTATTATTATTATTATTATTATTATTAAATTGTAATAATAAAATAAAAACCACAAAACCCAAAAGGTCAACAGTTTCATGATACATCAAGCTTAGGGACTGGCTAATATACAGCAGGTCAAAAAAGGCCATATTTTGGCTGCAGTGCTTGCTGTTCTCTTATGAAGAAAAGATCAACTAGTGCACTAAATTCAATAGATGGGTTGAAAATATACAGTATAAAATAAGTGCTACAAATGTTACAACACTTTTGTTCATATGGCAGCAGAACATTAAAATAAAAGTGCTCTTTACACTACTTTTGAATTCATTCTTGGAGTTTGTAAATACAATGCGATTAATCGCGATTAATCGCGATTAATCAGGGCGATTAATCGCGATTAAATATTTTAATCGTTGCCCAGCCCTAATATATATATATATATATATATATATATATGGATATATCCATCCATCCATCTTCTGACCCGCTTAATCCCTCATGGGTGCCTATCTCCATATATATATATATATACATGCACTCTCTTTATGTTAGAGTAACATTCTGTTTTACTTTCAAAAGGAAAGGACTTGTTTAATCCAACCAGTGAACCAGTATGATGATAGCCTTGACTGAAAATACCACAGCCTTATTTAAGAAATATAAAACTACAAAATAGTTGTGGTACATAGATTGAAGCATATTAAAAAAAGATAAAGAAAAAAACACAGGAGTAGTTTTCAAGTACTTATTAGAAATAATGATGTACAATTTTGGCCCTTTATAGTGTAACAATGTTGTGTTAGTCAAGCCGTCTACTGCAGTAGCTGGCCTGCAGTCAGGCCACTCACGCCTAGCTTTCTACCCCTAGTTTTAAAATGTCATTGCCTTAATCAAAGTGGTGGGCATCTCTCCTTTAGTTTCCACGCATTGGTGCAATGGGTTTTATGTGACCTGAAATATTTTCAAAGACCCCACATTGGATTTTGTTGAAATCAAATAGAAGGCATTTTTTAAGCCAGCTGACCTGCAGTGTGTGGCATCAGGTGGAAAAAGAGGCTGCTCTATTTAATGTTCTATACCGCTGGAAAACTCATCTCATCTCATTCAACAGAGGAAGGGGATGACGCAACATTTTGGTGGTTTAGATGCCATAACGTTTCAAACCATGCCACCTCTAGTAGACCTCAATTGTATGATGTAAAACCAGACTTTAGTTAACGTTTTGAAGGCTGAGCTGGGTGTTTAACAGTGTATTTATTTAATGTAATTGTGTGCTGTTTTAGCAGATTATCCCAGCTTTTGTCACAGATCCCAAGATCATTTTAATGACAAAGGAGGATCAGAATCAATTACTGGATTTTGTTTGCATTGGGATTCAGCCTAATAATAGATCATTTGGACAATTTAATATGAGCAGAATATATATATATATATATATATATATATATATATATATATATATATATATATATATATATATATATATTTTTTGTGTGTACATCTATATTGTTGTCTTTCATTTTCTGCCGCCTTGCTGTAAATGTACTATGAAGGCCATTTTGTGTGTGTGTGTGTGTGTGTGTGTGTGTGTGTTGGAGGTCAGCAGGGAGTGAGGCTGCTCGTAATCCGGTAATCAAACCAGCTGCCACTGAACCCAACCCCCCACTTTTATACCCCTGTGTTATTTCTCTCATTCTTCCTCCAGTTCTTCCTCCAGTTCTAGTGTTTCTTACCACTGTTTTTATACATTTTCCCCTCATTTTAACGGTCTTTACTCTTTTACTGTGGACTGAAAATCTGAAAACAAAGAGGGAATAAACGATTCAAATGAGAGATACCTTTTTTCAATTTTAAAGTATTCTTTCTTTTATCCTTTACATTTTGACACAAGTGTTTTTCAATTCTTTGTTAAAAGCCTACACTTTTTTTTGCTCCTTCACCACTGCCTTCTCTCCCTTTGGCTGTTTTTTAATAAACCTCCTTTGCTGCCCTTCATCCTCTGTTGCTTCCCTGTCCTCCTGATCCTCTGTGTCCCTGTCTTCCTTTACCCCTCACCCTCCATCCATTTCTGTCATGTTCCTCTCTTCCTTTCATCATTGTATTATGTCTTCTTGCTTCAGGACCTCTTTTATATTGCTTCCTTACTCCTTCATTCCAGATTTACTATCTTTTATTTGCTTGACTTTAACATCAAGTCACTGCCACACAGTTAGAAATCGCCTCCTCCGGTCCGCTCCCTTTGTCACACCAGATTGCTTTACAGCATCCAATGCAGTCTATTGTGTATTCTGAATTGATGATGAAACAGAGGTTGTGCCAGTGGATAAATTGGCTGTTGGTCAATCATGAACTGGTTTTAACCAAAAGTCCGTGACTGGAAATGGAAGAAAATAAACACAATGGATTTGTGTATCTGTGTGACTTAGTATGAGTAGAATGCTTTAGAAATACTTTCAACACTTGTAGATGTATAAAAATAGATGTTCTATGTGGTGCATTTTTGCTATAATCTAAAACAAATGAATTGTATGTTTATATTGTTATCCCTGAAAATGGACAATAATATCACCATTTTCTTAAATGTTCAACAGACACAGTTGAATAGGTTTACAAATTGTAACAACACTAGTGTTTGTTTCTGATCGCTGCAGTAGCTGGTTACCATAGAGACTGCACCTAGATGGTGAACAGACATTAGTTCCTGTGGAGTCTCACTGATTTCCTGGGTGGGCCCCCCAACCCCCAGTCCATGGGGGTCACATTACCCCTCCGATGTATTGTTTGGTCCCCTGGATCTGATAGAAGACTCCACTTATATATCTACAAAGAGCAACCCAGTTGGTTTTTTTTTGTTTGTTTTTTTTAACAATAATCATCATCTTCACTGTCATTGCAACATACATTCCAGTGAGATTTGTCCTTTGCATTTAACCCATCTCTTAGGGAGCAGTGGGCTGTCACTGTGCAGCATCATTCTGGGACTAAGGGTCTTTCTCAGGGACCCAGAGTGGCGGTCTGTGGGAGTCAAAAACAGGAACCTTGCAGCCTCTCAAGAATAGCAGAGCTCTGCTTTCCAACCACTAGGCCATCACTCCCTCCTTTTCTTTGTATATTTTGAATATACTCTTACTGATCGCTTTTTCAGGCAGATCTATTTTGAACCCATTAATAAAATAGCTACTCAGTCAATGAAAGGACAACAACTCAGTGTATATTGCAATACAGGGAATCATTTATTTTGGTACATTAGTAAACAATATTTCTTTGGGAGAGGTGATCTTGTAGTCATTGAATTACTGTAAGTCAGTTTAGACCAAATTAGTCAATGGCTTTTACAGTGCTTTAAGTAGTCCAACGAGCCCAAACCACTTTACACTACAATCAGTCATTCACCCATTCACACACTGACGATGGAGAGCTTTGTTAGTAGCCACAACTATTAACATAGCTCGAACCGGCAACCCACCAATCACAGGATTTCCCCCCGTCTGACTGAGTACTTTCTGACTCACAGAACAGTGTCAGGTAGAGCAGTGTAGATTATGGAGAAAGTTTAATATAAAATATCCTGTCAAAAATACTGTTTACGATCTTTACACTTTCTCAAAAATAGAGGAAAAGTCTCATCACGTTTCCATCTGAATATTATCACGTATTATTTGCTGACCGTTTTTACAGTGAATATGAATGATAGCTATTCAACTTGATTATGTAGTTGGTTAGAAAATAGGCTGAGTTATCATATCAGACAATGTTCAGTCCACCTAGCTTTGAATCTAAATGTCTGAGGAACGCTTTAAAGATAGTCATCAAAAGAAGAATATGTAGTTTCTTCTTATCGTTGTAGACCTTTGTTAATGCCAAAGGTCAGAGATTCCATTCCTTTCTGTTTGATGGTTGGTAACTTAGAAGTGTGACTACAAGGATAGAAATGTTTCATTACTCGACAAATGGGAACCAAACACTGCTTTCAAGATACACATAATCCCTCACAGAGCCCCAGCTTCCTTTGCTAAAGGGCTCACTAACTTATGGTTTTGAAATAATACATGATCCACTGTATAAATGCAACTTTCATCGAAGTTATCCTTAATTGAAATCAAGAAGATTAAATAAAAGATTATACTGGTGAAAATAGAAGCCACATGTAAATTCTATTTGATTTAACTTGACAGTTTACTTAAAATGGGCTTGAGTGAGGGGTTTGGGGTTGAGGTAGTTCTTTGGCAAGGCAGCCATTAGCAGAATGTTTACTTTGCCTGGAGCAACTTCTTCCATGAATTCCACGAGTACCAGCAATGTGTGGTCATATATAAATAAAGAACATTGAACATATGTTTTTGCATTACAGTCTATATTTTGTCTCCATCCCATTTTGATTTCACTCTGCCTCTTTTCTCTTTGTTCCTGGTTCAGGTCATACCAGGAACAGTAGAAGTAGTTTTTCAAACCAGATGAATAAATATATTTTAGCTCCAGCTCCTAATTTATGTGGTGTTCCTCAAGGATCTGTCCTCAGCACTGGCCTGTTTTTTACGTCCATTCATAACACATTTTTTTTCTTTTATTGCTATGCAGATGACATACAAATCTATTTGCCCAGATAGCTACATTCAAAACTAGAAGTTTATTGCAACCTTTACTGTTTATTGTTTTTTCACATACCTTTTCAGAGCCAAACAGAAAAGCAGAGGTAATAGTTCTCCTCACAACATAATTAAATAAGACAATAATTTCCAGTAATATTCTTCCACAGATGCTATTTCTCTTTTGGTCCTAACCCTTTCGTCACAAAAAAACAAAGAAAAAAAAAGACACATTTGGATTTTCCCTAACTGTTTCCACCTCTTATCTGTTCCTTGCCTTTTTTAGACGGCGTCCACAGCATCTCAGCCCAGTGTGTTCTTCGTGTCCTCATCATCACAGAAGACATGCTGGGCAGCAGCGTCACAGTTCGCCTCCAGAACATGTCTCAGGAGCACTTTCTCTCACCGCTGCTGGGAAATTTCCTGGAGGGTGTGTCCGCGGTACTCTCTGTGCCCGTCGAAGACGTTTTCATCTTCAACATCCAGCCGGATTTGGACGCAGCACCGGGACGCATCCTGAATGTCAGCTTCTCGGCCGCGTTGCCGGGCGGCCATTTCTTCCCCTCGGAGGCTCTGGAGGAGCAGCTGTATTTGAACAGGCCCCGGCTGACATCACTGACGCAGATGGAGGTTTGTTTACATGAGAAAACAGAAATGTTCATGCACAGCCAACAGACAAATAACTGCTTTATTTAGTTCTGTCTCCTTCTAATGCAACTCAAAATGCTTTTGCACAGCCTTGTGTGGATCTCATTGAAAAATTCATAGATTTTTATCTTCATCAATATTTAGTCTCTTTCTTGATCATAATTGGACCTAAATATTGTTGCTATATTACAACAAACTAAAAATGTATTCAAATTGATGAAAAGTTAAATATTGGTGAAAATGTATTACTAATTAGTAAAATGTTTTAATTTTTATTTCCTGTATTGTAGTCCCTTTTAGAAACATACCAAAAAAGGAGGTAAATTATGCCATTTTTTAATTGAACATTATTTCTTTAGGCCCCAGTGAAATGACATTCACTTGCTGCAATCAAAATATAAAGAACCTAAAAATCAAAAACTCTACCAAATAAAATAGATTTGCACAAAGTACATCCCATTTAACAAGACACAAGGTCCATCGCAATAAAGTAAAATAATGTCTAAATGTTGACACATTTTAGCAATTAAATTAAAAAAAAAATAACTTCTTAAGTTAAGTACACACAGAGTTCTGTGATTGAAGGCCAACCGTTCTTAATGAAATAAACCAATCTACAAAAACTTTAAGAGCCTCATATCAGAACATTTACTTATGTCAATCAACTCTGCGGTCACGTCTGAGCGATCGGCAGCTTTAGCGTCCGCTTCAGGGAACACCAACGTTCATACTGTATTCCCAGCGACATTCCAGTCTTTTCCCTCTTGGAATCATATTTTTTTTTGTTTTTATTTCAGTGGATCTTGGACCATTCTGCATTGTTTCACTGGGAGCTTCTAATAGCTGTTAGCCTTGTTTTATTCCCTGCTGCAAATGCAGTGATGTACTTCCTCTGTTATTAAAAATAAACACAAAAGGCTTTATTTACTAACAAATTGAGCAAAAACAAAGCATAAAACACCAAAGTAACAACAAATACACCAGCAGGACGTGATAATCTTTCAAAAAACTTTGCATGGAACCAGAGTGAGCTACTGATGTATAAATAAAAAGGTCAAATAACGTGGCTATGCACCTTTAAAACAATTTTTTTTGGAATTTTACATTACACCAGTAAAAAGTATGTTCAACACAGAAATGCTATGTTGTGGCCTACACTCCTATATGGAAAACTGTTGATTTAACAGCTGTACCTCAGTCATTGCCACCATCCACAGGGTATGCCACAAACGTTAATTGCTAAAGAGACTCACTTAGACTGCAGAGTGCTGCATCCAAGCATATTAATGGAGAGTTGAGTGGAAGTAGAAAGTGTGGCCGAAAGAGGTGGCCAGGCACTGAATGGAGAACTGCAGCTTGGAGAGGATTCTGAACAAAGCCAAATAGAGTTTGTAGGGAATTCAAAAGCAAGAGCCACCACACATAGATGGACTTTCGCTACGTCAGGATCATCTTACCCAGACAAGGGAGAAAAAGGAATGGACTTTTGCCCGGGTGTCCCAAATTATTGTTTACATGTAAAGGTGAAATTTTGCTGTTCATTTGAAACTTAATGTTTCCAGAATTTGGGGGAAGAGTAGAGCCACACAGAATCCAAGACTCTTGTTTTTATCATATATAAGTCAGCACAACCCACTATCCGAAAGTTTTATAGCACTTTATGCTTAACTGTGCTCACCAGCTTGATGGGGATGCTAATTTCATTTTCTAGCAGGACTAAGTACCTGGCCAAATGTACAAAAATATCAATACCTGCTTTAATGACTATTCTTTACTGGATTTGGCAGCAAACTGGTCTGACCTGAAACCCCTCAGAGACAGAACAAAGGCAACAATTCAGACAAGCTGAAGGCCACTATTAATGCAACCTTGGCTTCCTAAACACCTCAGCGGAGCCACAGGCGGATTATATCGTCCTTCTCTGGGAAACTGAAGTTTGGATTGTCACTAGCAGAGGGACACAGTCCTCAAAATTCATCCATCCATTTTCCGACACGCTTGTCCCTGCTGGGGTCTTGAGGGGTGCTGGTGCCTATCTTAAACTGTCAATGGGCGACAGGCGGGGTTCACCCTGGACAGGTCGCCAGTCTGTCACCGGGCAACACAGAGACAAACAGGACAAACAACCATTCACGCTTCCTCAAAACGAACAGAAATAAATTATTGAACTATATTCCCCTTTGTGTAATAAATCTACATATCTGTTTGAGTTTCACATTTTGAAGTGACTTACTGAAATTAATACATTTTTGAATGATCTTCTTATTCATTATGATGAATGTACAGTATGTTTTTTTTTTTTTTTTTTTTTACCACACCTCAATAAGTTACAAGGGAGCGATCTCAGGAATATCTCACATGGACTGACAGTAATACACGCCAGATGCTAATCCTACAGCAGCCGTATGGCTTCATGCAAGACTACACAAATATCACCACCATATGTTACCATGCATGAAATCCACATACCTGCACACAACACTGGGCATCAGTTATCTACACGTGTACACAGCCCCAAGCATTTCTGGTCACACACACATCCTTGTTTCCAATAGAAAGTGAGGACCTTGCCTTGCTTCCATTCATTTTCCACTTTTTTTCCACCGCTTAGTCCTAAACCTAGCCTATAACCAAAGTGATGATCAAAAAAAGGTCCTAATTTTACACCAAAGTCCTCACGTTACTAAAGAGAGAGAGAGGGAGAGGGATTTTATTGGAATATGTGGAAACATTTCTGAATGGAAGAACAGAAATGCATAATCAAAGGTGTATGACCATAATTTTAACACATATGGTGCAAAATAACTTTTGTGCCTCGAGTTTCTATCTGATTTAACAGATCTAATGGGAAAAATATGTGACAGTTATTTTTTTTTTTTTGAAAGCAACTGATCTCACACAGCTTCACTACGGACTATTTAAAGATGTCCTCGTACTGTCAAATTTTTGGCATCTTTCTAACAAGCAGTGAAGAAATTTATTGGACAAGATATTGGTCAAGCCTGACTACATAATCAACCAATTCCATCCATCATAATATCATATTTCTTTGGAACAGAATGAAAATATAAATATATTTTTTTACAATTTTAACAATGTAAAGAACAGCAATGCATACAACAATTCAAACAGTGCGTGTTTACCTTTAAAACAAGAGAAAGTGTTTAGAGATGCATAACTTGCTCTAACAGCATGTATGGGTTCTCAGGGAGAGCGAATCTATCCTTAGTTATTGAAGATAATTTGCACGTTAAACACAGGAAGTGATTTCACATATACAGAAAACAGGACAGGCAGAAACTTTTAAAAGTATTTTAGAGTGGAGTTAAAATTGAAGAAGGACAACTACAGATGGATTGATTCTAAGTAAATATTCAGGTGCCAGTTATATTGGCTCACAGGGTTAAATTCAGTTTTTCCAGCTTTGTCATTGGAGTCCATTTATTTGCATTGATAGATCATATCCAATTTACTGCCACAGAAAGCACTGAAGGGTAATTGGGGTTTTGGTTTAAGGTATTGGTTTGTAATGGAGTGTACTTTATTGTATTGATTCAGCTTCATAAGAAAACAGTTGCAATTTTTCCATCATTGCTCTTTGTGCCTCACAGGAATACCCATTAACAACCATTAAAGTATCCATCTAACTCAGCTAGTGCTTATGAAATCTGACTAAAGTATGAGCTAAATGCAGGCAACAGCAAGCAGGTTTTGGTCCTGTACAATAACGACTTTAATATAAAGTTGAGATAACAACTGAAAACTGTGCTAGCCAAAGATAAGGCGTAACTTTACTGGTGCTAAATTGGATCTGACAAGTTAGCATGAAAACCAGGGAGCATATACACCAAAGGTGGGTGACTGGAGATGGAAACCAGAAGACCTAAGAGAATTTCTTGGTTGGTAATGTATGGAGAAAAAAATGTAACCACTGTTAAACATGCATTTTTCTTCAAATATAATAATAATAATAATAATAATAATAATAATAATAATAATAATAATAATAATAATGATGATGATGATTAAAATCACCAAGCAGACTCACCAATCTCTTAACATAATTGCAACAAGTATATTTTTTTCCACTTTGAGACATTTTCTATGTAAACAAATAAATAAAGACAATAGAAAAAGGTGTAT
This sequence comes from Fundulus heteroclitus, assembly GCF_011125445.2. Classification (NCBI taxonomy): domain Eukaryota; kingdom Metazoa; phylum Chordata; class Actinopteri; order Cyprinodontiformes; family Fundulidae; genus Fundulus; species Fundulus heteroclitus. Next base: position 12,623,729 of record NC_046361.1, read on the forward strand.
CTAATAACTTTACAGTAAATAGCAATTTAACAGACTCACATTAGTGCAGTCAGTCAAAAAATATTTTAGGTAGTCAGCAGCCAATTTTGATATAGGTGATATGAATTATGTTCAATCATCTTTTTTGGCATTAGGACTAAATTAGATGGTGAGGAGCTGCAATAAACAGACACCTTACACTCAGATGGATCATATATCACATCAAAGATTATTTAAAAAACAGTTTTGATTTGTGAAATTTATAAGGCGTTCTATCTGTGAGGAGAAAAATGTCAGTATGGCCCAGAGGAAATACCTGCTACTGTATGTGTTAATGATGTAATGCATGCTGAGCAGCAATAGTTAGTGGAGGTCTGGGCTGGGATTATTCTTCGCAGGTACCTTTACCTTTTGCCTGTCCTCTTCCATTCCTCCAGGTTCTCCCATTTGATGATAACGTGTGTTTGCGAGAGCCCTGCCAGAACTACATGAAGTGCATCTCAGTGCTGCGTTTCAATAGCTCCGCACCCTTCATCTCCTCGCCTTCCATCTTGTTCCGGCCCATTCACCCCATCGCCGGCTTGCGGTGCCGGTGCCCGGTGGGCTTCACGGGCGATTACTGTGAGACAGAAATCAACCTGTGCTACTCCAACCCCTGCCTGAACGGAGGAGTATGTGCCCGCAGAGAAGGAGGCTATACCTGCATCTGCCGTGAAGACTACACCGGTGAGTGGCATGGAGAGAGCGTGAATGTAGGCAAATATGCCCATTTTGGTCTGTGGTGGAGATTCCAGAAACGGTCAAAGCTCAAATGTGAGAGCTTTCAGGTTTCTTTTCTGAATTTGAACCATTAATAATGAAGATGTGTTGGCTTTGACCACTCCGGAAGGCTGAATACGGTATAAGTCTCCTGTTTTTCATCCACTCTACACCGACACAGTTTATATGAACTGGCTGATCTTCACTGTGCACCTGCTACAATAAAACAATGCTGAGGAGTCTATAATGGAAATGTTAAAGTTGGCTGTGAACCTGTCCTTCACCAGCTAACAGCAGTAATAAAAGTCATTGACAATATATACAGAGAGGAGATCGTTACTAACATACTGTCTTGATAATGTATCTTAAATTTGAAAAAGAAGAAATAATTAATAACTGAACGATTAAACTTTAGCTGTGTTTGGCTGGCATCTATAGTTCCAGAAAAAGTTTGAATAGACCAGGTGCCATGATTAAACTACTTACAGCTGTACCTTTTTAACATCATTTTTTAAAACATATTCTTTAAAAAAGAAGAAAAAAACACACTGGTTGCCATAAATAAACCTCGCATGCAATTCTGGCTGGACATTTGATCTCTCTTCTTTTCAGAAAAAGTAGAGCTTATTGCATTAGGTTGGTTTCTTGGAACGAGCCAGGCTTTTAAGGATAATACAATATCCTCCACTTCAATTACAAATTGGATTATTTTTCTGTCAGAACACACTGTTGTGTCCAGGTTTCAGCCGTCAGACCCAAATGGGGCTCCCCAGATGAACGGGGGAAAAAAAAATTAGACTTTAACAGAACAACCCAGGAACCACCACAGCTTAAACCATCAAGTGACTAAGAGAACATAGACCTGATTATAATTTAATACCTTAAAGCCCAACTGATCTGCGGCTGTCCACATTGACCAGGAAATGTCAGATGGAGAAAGGTTGATGGTGAAACAAAGACTGAGCTATATGGCCACAATGACAAGAACAATGTTTGACGGATCGGCTTCCAGACTTAAGAACGCACCATCAACTGAGAAGCATAGAGATGGCAGCATCATGCTTAGGGTTTGTTTTGCTGCCAGCAATACTGGTACATTCCAAGAAAAGGTAGAATAATCAAGAAGAAGAGTGGTCCAATCACCGTTCAGTTATATGAGGATCTTGTTAATGGCAAAAACAAGGGTCTGGTTTCTTAGCAACAAACTAAAGCAAAATTCCCCGAATATTAGTCTGTGTGTATGTAGGTATTTCAGCCTGTATGTATAAATTTGGCTTTGTATGGATAAAAATCCACAATCAATTTCTGGGTTTTTCTTTAAATCATCGAAATATGTTCTCAGTCTATACAGGCAAAAAATGTATTCTAAGAAACCATTTAACAGGCTAATTAAATAAAAAATTCAAGATCCATCATTCAAAATGTTTTATTTACAATACAACAGTATGCAAACTCAAACATGAATGGTTAAAAACGTAAAAAGCATTTGAATCACTTTATTTAGCTTGTAAAATGTGATATGTTTGATACAACATATTATGGTAAATTTGTTCACGGCTATCAAAGATGGAAAAAAGCCCCACAAAAGCTTGCCTCTACGTTATTGATTTAAAAGTTGAAGGCAGGGCGAACATAAAGAGCAGCGAGTCCACCCGTCTGCTTTGTTGTAAGTCTTTAAGTGTGCTCTGGTAAAGTAAAGTGGACTGTCAGTGCTTCTTTGTTCTTGTCCCACACTGACTTCCCTTTTTGATCAGCTCTGTTTTCTCTCTTTTGTCATGTCGAGCCGAACAACATGAAAACACACACACACTCAGCCTCACGGGAGAGATTCCTCCTCCCGAAACTACCTGTTACTTTGTCTTTCACACAGACACACACACACACACAGAATGACAGTTGCTATTTTTTTAATTTGTCCCTGTCTTGCCTGCTGTAACCCAGACACACAAGCTGTTCCATTGCCCAATACACCAAACTCTTCTCTGTCCTTTTATATTACCTCAGCAATTGACTTGATGTAAGTGAATTTAGACACGATGAATGTCAGGTTGTGTGCGTTCACCGCGCCCATGTGAGTCTGGGGAATATTTCGCATTTCCTTTTATTCCGATTCAAAAGAGAGCTGGAGGAGTAAAGCGGCACTTGTCTTTCATGAGCGAGACCGAGTGTTTTCCAGCCTCCCACTGAGACAGACGGAAAGAGATGAGCAGATAGATACGAAATGAGGAGAGCCGAAAGACAAGTGTGATGACAAAGTGAAAGAGAGATGGAGGCACTCGGGAAAGCTTCAGAAATGGAGAGGTATCTGAGAAGTAGAGCTGATGGAAACACGAGGGGGAAAAGGTAATAAAATCTTTATTAGGAAAAAAACTAGAAAGGCAATGGAGAATCTATTTCAGATCAATGGATTTAGCAGAGGAAAGTTATTTACTGCATAAGAACTGCTGTAAAATGTTTGCCTGTGAATCCCCATCTGTTTGGGCGGATCCCGCTGAAACACGTCCACAGAAAGGAGATTTAAGACTCCAGACAGACAAGTGTTAAGGGTTCAGTTAAGATGAGACTAACCTACCAGATGGTACCAGAGCAGCAACCTTGAAATGGTAGATTTTCTGAGAATAAATCATTTTTAATGGAAGTTAATGTTATGAGTTGAGAATGACATCACAGTTGAGTATAGCACGTTGTAATTAGTTGGAGAACCAGTAGGATTTGCTAGTTATAGACACCGAGGTAACAGTTGTTACCAACAGCAATCATCAAACAAAAGATTGCTCTTCCATCAACCAACCAGGTAACCAACAGCAATCATCAAAAATAATCCAATTATATTAGATTTTAATTTTATGCATTGAAGCAATGGAGGAACATTTTCACAGAAGGTGTGATTGCATAAACCAAAATATGTTTTCCTTTGGAATGTAATTTCTCATTGCCTTTAATTTTAACCTGACTGTTAGTGGTGTACGTTTCCTCTAATGGGCTACCAAATTGTTTTCTTTGAATAAATTACATCCCGGGTGCAGAGAAAAGCCTCCTCCTTCAAAAGTGTTGCTGCTTTAGTTTCAGTGATCTGAGACCCTAACAGCAGAGTCCAGAATGTGGTTTAAAGCATTGAACTCCAATCAATTCAGCATCGATCTAAGATGGTTTTGAGGTGCTTTAAAGCCAAGTCTTTCTCGTAGGTTTTTTTTCCCATATCTGGCATGATATTTGAGCAGCTGAAGCTTATAAACAAATCTTTTTGCTGATTCTGAATTTGAACCAAACACATCAACCCAATGACTCCCATCATGCACCACTTCCCACAACTTCCTGTTTAAATCTTCTGGAAGTCATCAGACATTTTACTAAATCATAAAGTGTGGTCTTTTAGTCATTTTAAGAAAGATTTAGGCCTTACAAATGAAACAAAGACTGAGGATGAAAAAACAATTGACAGAAAGTAAATACATATTAAAAAAGAGAAAATATTAAAGGATTAAAAATTGGGCAATAATTTCAGGATGGGGCAGAAAAACTGCAGAATAAAAGACCGTTCGGAAGGGGAAAGTTGACTATAACAACGGCATCAGTAGTGGCTGGAGGGAAATGGATGAACTCAGTGAGAATATTAAAGAGGTAAAGCTGTAGGGGAAGTGGATGCAGAGAAGTAGGAGAGAGCTAGGGAAATCAGACGGTTCTGTGTTGTTGTTTTGCTTTTCCTGCGTAGGTGTCAGGAGTTTGTAGGGTCTCGTCACCGCCCCAGGGCAAGGAGAAGGAAAAAAGAGGGATGACGAGGAATAGTCAGGGATGAATTGATTCTGCAACTCTCAGAAATCTCCAGACATCCGCTAACTGTGTTTGCTCTATCCTTCGTTCGGTTTTCAGCCCGGCCCATCTTTGCCCATCCCCTTATCCTTTTTTGTGGCTTTGATTTGTTTTTTTTTTCCCCTCAAATTCCATGTATCGCTCTCACAGGCAGGAGATAAGCTTGCCTGGGGTTTTCATCTAGACTGGAAACTTTGCTTTTCCACTGAGGGAGTCGTTGGTTTTGAGACAAAGACAGAAGTCTGTAGCAGATCTGAGTCAGGTTTGATCTGCGAACAACTGTGCTGCTGTTCCTTTGCAGCGCATAAGCTCTGAACAAAGATTAGTGCAGTGTTAAGGTGAAAACCGAACTCTTCAAACAATATCTAAATATCTTGTTCTCGTCTGTCAGTCCTGGCAGACATGTTAGTTTTGATGCAGACCCAAATGCAGAGACAATTTGGCAGGATTTGGTGATTAAAGCTGATTTTAATGGCACAGCAGCGTGTGAACAAGAGAAAAAATGGGAACTGAGTGGAGAGCAAAAGTCAGAAACTGAGGAGATCAGGCGAATGACAGCACAGAATCATGGAAAAATGTAGGAGAGCAATCAACTCGTGAAGTAAGGTTGTGAGTAAACAGAGCTAAATATGCAAAATACCAAAATAAGTCATAAAACAAAACGGAAAATACAGACCTCAGGCAAAAGTAATTACAAAGTTCATTGGATCATAACAGCCACAGTGACATCTAAACCCATTCAGGCTTAGTTTAGTCAAAATCTGACTCTTTTAAGAGGGATTTACTGCTCGTGACATGACGAACAGCAGTTTAGATCGGTTAAATCTGATTTCTGGTTCCTCTCCTAAATATATTCATTAGGGCAATGTATCAGCAGAATTAAGTGTTGAATCCCCAAAGGTTACCAGACAATTAAAATTAAGTTCTGAATAGTGTACGTAAACCCCAGCAACTCGCTTAAATATATTTACATTGTTTTTAGAATGGTTTAGACAGATCTGTGCTGCTTTAACTGCTCTGATGACTTTTTTGTCGGTGAGGAATCACTAACACTTAAACTTTTTTTTTTTTTTTTTTTATTATCAATTTATGTATTTAGCTGTCTGCAGGTTTCTTCAGCTATTTGTGGCAAGCTCAAAGATATTGTTGTTTTTACACAGGCAACAAAAACCCAGCTGCGTAATGACCTATGGATTTCCAATATTGGATTTTACACAATGCAAAGTTTCAATAAAACAAAGCGAAAAGAAAGAGGGGTCAGTTTTGCTTCGTGTGAGGTTCAAGTATTGAACCGTTCAGCAGGGATGCTAGATTGGTGATTTTTCATAGATTTTGGCATTTTGAGACACTCAAGTTGCATTTGAGTTACAAGGGTTTCAACCCAAGCCATGATGGAGAATCTGAGGCATGCGCTGAGAAAGATCATGATTGTCTTCAGACCTTACAGTAGTGAAAAATATGTTTATTTTCCTGTTTACATTTTCATCTGATATGTTCAGGGCTAAGATATCCCCTGGTAAAATTAGTAAACGTAGAGGTGTTCTGCTCATCTCACCCTAACTAGTCATGTGATTTGAAAATAAAGTGCTAATGCATGCAGTGTGAACTCATTATACTTTAGCTTACCTTAACAACTTGTCAGTTTCTGACAGCCAACAATGGGATTTTTGTTTTCCTTTCCTGCTTCTTCTCACTGGTGTTGACTGGAATAATGGCGACGATATAGGGTGTACTGAACATACATGCATAGCAAACCTTAATGGTAGGATTTGGCTCATTGAATATAAATGTTCCTTCTTAGCAACTGTTCTGCAGAGTCTTTAAGTGCCTTCACTAGAACGGCATGTTTGCATGCAAACATGGTTTTGGTAGAATAGATTTTATTTTGGCCATAAAATGACAATACAAATTGAAAATTTGACAACGATCTACGGGTACAAAACTGATGGGAACGTCCTGGGTTCAAATCCTGGCCTGGAGTTTGCATATTCTCCCTCTGCATGCATCGGTTATCTCCAGGTATTCCCGTTTCTTCCCACAGTCAAATAACATGACTACTAAGTTAACTGGTTTCTCTAAATAATCCTTCGGTGTGGTTGTGTTGCCTGGTGACATGTCCAGGGAGTACCCTAGATCTTGCAGCTTCCCAGCAGGGTACATATGATGAATGGATGGCTTTTACAGAAAGATCTGTGTGAAGACATTTGCTCACTGATTTAGCCTTTTGAAGAAAATTCCGCTGTCAAAAACATTAAGTATGTTGCAGCTTCTCTGCTACAGACACCATATGAATATCTTAAGCTTTTGCAAATTTCTTGTGACCTGACATCTGCCTTCTTAAATAATTAATCTAATCTGGGAATGAAACAGCTGCTGTGGTGTTTTATATTAGTAAGTCCAAACCACAGAGGATGTCTGCAGCCCAAAGAGCAAAAGTGGTTGAAAAATTGGTTTCCAACCTTCCATTTAGTCAAATTTATGTTCAAAGACACACTTCCTGTACAATGCGTTGTTCAAACAGTAAGATGAAAACATTTTGGCCGCTTTAGATGTTTACTACCAGTACATTCATGACTATACTTCTATGTTTTAAAGTAGTCATATACTAATGAGTGTTTCTATACAGGTTTAGGATTTTTTGTGATAAATAAGGTTTGTCTGAATCTGGGGGTCCAGTCTGCTTGTAATTGCAGACAGTGGAGATAAAAAAAATGCTTTCTGTTCTGGTTCTGATCAGTATAGCTATTCCGATTTGTACGGACGGACGCCAGTGCCCCTATTTCTCTGTCAAAGGTACACTTTGTAATAGTGAGCTCTGTAGCAATGGTGTAAACAGTGAAGGGAAGATGCTGAAAGTCTCAGTTTTCTAAACATAATCAGTTTGTGTCTTACTTGTGAGGGTTTAGTTGCCGTACCATAATGTAGCTACCAGAACGCTATTTAACACCGTCGGTAAGCCCGTCCACAGGAGGACCGTTTGAAGAGAGCTGTTTTTGATTTAATCTCTAACAACCTGTAAAAATCAGCGGATGTGTTTTACTGAAAGAAAAAGAAAAACGTCTTTCCTGAGAAACTTTATGCTCACAAACACCCATGCTGGAGATTTGTTCACCTGCCTTGACTCACATATGAGCTTAAGTGACATCCCATTCCTAATCCATATATGACGTCGGTCCACCCTTTGCAGCTAGAACAGCTTCAACTCTTCTGGGAAGGCTTTCCATAAGGTTTAGGAGAGTGTTTATGGGAAATGTTGATCATTCTTCCAGAAGCGCATTTCTGAGGTCACATACTGATGTTGGATGAGAAGGCCTGGCTCTCAGTCTCCGCTCTAATTCATCCAAAAGGTGTTCCGTCGAGTTGAGGTCAGGACTCTGTGCAGGCCAGTCAAGTTCATCCACACCAGACTCTGCCATCCGTGCCTTTATGACCTTGCTTTGTGCACTGGTGCTCAGTCATGATAGAAGAGGAAGGGGCCAGCTCCAAACTGTTCCCTCAAAGCTGGGACCATAGAATTGTCCAAAACGTCTTGGTCTGCTGAAGCGTTCAGAGTTCCTTTCACTGGAACTAAGGGGCCAAGCCCAGCTCCTGAAAAACAACCCCACACCATAATCCCCCCTCCACCAAACTTTACACTTGGCATAATGATGTCAGACAAGTACCGTTCTCCTGGCAACTGCCAAACCCAGACTCATTCATCAGATTTCCAGATGGAGAAGCACGATTCGTCACACCAAAGAATGTGTCTCCACTGCTCTGGAGTCGAGTGGCGGCATGCTTTACTCCCCTGCATCCAATGCTTTGCATTGCACTTGGTGACGTACGGCTTGGATGCAGCTGCTCCACCATGGAGACCCATTCCATGAAGCTCTGTGCTCTTCTTAAGCTAATCTGAAGGCCACGTGAAGTTTGGAGGTGTGCAGTGATTGACTCTGCAGAAAGTTGGTGACCTCTTTGCACTATGTGCTTCAGCATCTGCTGACCCCGCTCCATCAGATTACGTGGTTTAACACTTCGTGGCTGAGTTGCTGTCGTTCCCAAACACTTGATACAGCTGAAAGTTGACTGTGGAATATTTAGGAGTGAGGAAATTTCACGACTTGATTAGTTACACAGGTGGCGTCCTCTTACAGAACCACGCTGGAATTCACTGAACTCCTGAGAGCGACCTATTCTTTCACAAATGGTTGTGAAAACAGTCTGCATGCCTGGGTACTTGAGTTTATTCACCTGTGGCCATAGAAGAGATTGAAACACCTGATTTTGATGGGTGAGGGAATACTTGGTAATGTAGTGCGTATATATATATATATATATATATATATATATATATATATATATATATATATATATATATATATATATATATATATAATATTGAAAGGCAACAAACAAAGACTTTTTTGGTTTTATCATCATGTTATATGTAGCTTTTACCTATCTAGAAAAATATTCTTTAGAGAGAAAAATAACAAATTCCTGTTAAAGCTAAAATGTCATTTTTCAAACCTGTGGAGTTCACAAATTGGAAAAACACGCTGCCGGTCTGACACAATCAGCAGTGCTCCATTTCTTAGCTCTGAAAACAGTCAGCTGTGGTTTAAGGAAGTTCCGAGCAGACAGTGAATCTTACAGGTAGAGATAAAAGCCGACTGAGTGGGCGGGTATGTGATTACAGTGGCTATAATACAGAGGCTACGCCTCACAAAGCTGAAAGATACAAAGGAAGATTCATGAGATGCAAGGGGAGAGTCAGAGAGATGGAAGCAAGGATCCACTCTAAATTAGTTTGTGAAAGGATAAGCTAGTGAACGGTGAGAGGAGAGGACATAGATAGAAATAAGTCTGTTTGTTCTGGAGAAGTAATTTGTATTTTTCACCAAGAGAAGCAGAGGCACAGCAGAGGAGTTAGTAACACAGAACATGCTGGAGAAGAAATGCGGTAGGCAGAGATCAGATTAGTTTTGGGTGTGATAAAGCAGATATGCATGTTAGACTGAGAAATCTAATCCTGCCAATAGGAAGGGAAGACAGATCCCACACAGAGAGCACATTAGCCGGAGGAAGCCTGTGAAGAAAAATGTCTGGTTTAAGCAAATGTTACTTTCTATCGAGAAAATGGGCTGGGTTTAAAAGTCAAGGCAGGAAGCAGCACGGGAAGAAGAGGTAGACAAGAAAAGAAGCCTAGACGATAGAGAAATAGCTGAAAGAGGGGGCCATGGTCTTTAATCTTTAGGATAGATCAAAACAGCAAGCGAAAGGAAATGGAATGAAATCACATTATTGTTTTACAGGGTTTGTAGTTTCCTCAAAATAATACCTTGCAAAAGAAGGCTTCATGCCTGAAGCCTTTGTAGCACAAACACTTTTCTCTCTAGTATTTTACTTTAAATAAAGAAAAACCTGATTTTTAAAACAACATAGATTCATATAAAGAGAAAACAATTATTCATATCCCTGGCAGATTTGTATGTGAGAATATTTTCATTTAGCCCAAAAACCTTTTTTTGGAAATGGGACATACACTTCACAAAAGGAAGTAACAACCAAATAAAGGTGTGTCTGGTTAAAAATGCCATGTCTAAAATGATCAGTAATGAAAATACATCTTTATTGGCATTGCAGTAATAAAACATATTAATAATTTCTGACCAGATTTTTGCACATTTCCACTGTTATTTGGGTGATTTCTGGTGATTATTGGGTCTCTTTGGCGATGAGACCCAAGCCATTGAGGTTTGAAGTCATCTCCCTCATCCTTTCCTCCCTGGACATATTCTCCATGAGATTCGAGTCAGGCCTCTGGCTGGGCCACTCCAGACAATTATTACCTCCACTTATTAGCACTGCAACCAAAGTCAAATTCCTTGATTGTGCAAACAATCATGACTAAATGACATTGACTCTGATTCTGAAAGGGAATATGTTGGTAAAATGTAACTATTTGTAGGCCTAATTGTAGGTGAGCATGATAACATTGTTTATGGTTTGAACCAGCATTGTGGTTGCTGAATTTACATTTAGTTTTAGCTATGAAATACCATGGATATTTGTATATCTGTACATTTGGATTACGAGTGAAGGCTTGTTAGGTGCCAGAACAGAAGAAGAACCCAATATTCAGTCAGACATGGTGTTGCACATTAAAAGGTTTTAAAAATAAAGACAACAGCCCTGGTGTCGTCAATGGTGACTCTGGGCATGGGTTGCCTTTGGGGTTCTTACAGATGGATCTCGAGGGCTAAACAATATTTGTGGTCTTCAAAACGGTTGTGTCCCGAATAGCCAAATAAGGGATCCGACTGGAACGAGGTGAGACAGGGAAAACAAAAAAAACGAGAACCTGGTCAGAGATGTGGCAAACAAGTAAGAAGGAACACTGGATAACCAATCATGAATTGTTTTCAGCAGTCTGGCTCTGGCTGACTGTGTAGGACCGGAATGAAAAGGCAGGGGAAAAGGTCAATAGAATAAATTTGCACTAACAATGCACGGAAAATGTTGGGAAATTTTGCCCAGCCCACTTCACCGCGTCTTCAAGTAGGAGGATTTTCTATCCGTTTGCTGATTCCTCTTCTGTTCAACTCACCATGGCGGACATGGATTTTACCGAGGGAGTCACAGTGCTGTATATAATGTGTAAAGCCGAAAAAAAAAAAAAACGGTGTTAGTGCCAACGTCCCTGGATCCACCAGATCCACACCTGGTTCCTGCGAGTACCACCACCTTCTCCAGGAGCAGCGTCTGGATGACGGTCGCTTTCAGCAGCACTTCCTTCTGTCCAGATGCATTCAGAGGACTTGCTGCCCCGTGTTGGAGGATGGATCACCCTCCGGGACACAAACTACATGCGCTCTATCCCCGCTGCAGAGCACCTTTCCATCTGTCTTCGGTCAGTAAATAAATCAATGCTCAATAAAAATATAGCCTAATTGGATATATGTAACATATAAAAAACATTTTCACGCTAAAATGGACAAGGAGGACCCTTAACTAACAGAAAAGCTCGGATTGTTGAACTTGAGTAAAATTTTGCTTCAATGGAGTCGCACGTCCACTGCGGCGTCTATAGTTTTGCGCCGCTATATTCGCCTGATTTGTGCCATTCGCATGGGTCGAAATGCCTCTTTCACATTGCCAACCGTTCATTTACTCCTGATCATGCCTTTACATGTAAATCACTTGCTCCATTTGCCTCGTTTGCATTCGGCGTGAACGCGACCTTAAGGCTGATTACGCTGTGCAACTAGTGATCCTTAATTACTGGGTGTAGAGGCAGATACATGCACTGCCAGGCCAGAACATAACACCCCTGATCTGTCTAGAAGTGCCTATAACAAGAGAGTGAATGAATAATTAACTACAGATGTTAGCAACGATTCTTTGGTCGTTTGTTTTTTACTGTGAAACGTTAAACTTCAGAGCGCTAAATGGGCTATGTCATGATTGTTTTCACCGGAATATATGTAAATACATTTCCTATCAGTTGGGTTATAACCATATTTGTTCTTGTTGCGCGTTGCTTTGCCCTTTTCCATCCATGGCAGGAACCGTCTGGGCCCTGGGTGTTGTCAGAGTCAAATTCTGATTCAGACACGTAACAGGTAACCCTTTATTACCTATTGATGGACTGGGAAAAGTCCAACAGACACAGTGACTTTAGTCTCTACGTCCATTATAGCATTTACTATAGCCAGCTGGTCATCTTGAACCTTGCCTCCTATACTGTTGAGCCTTGCTGTGTGAGTCCTTGTAGACCAAGGTGATGCAAGCAAAGCTAATATAGCAGTTTTGTTTTTGTCTTGACTTCCTTTAAAATATATTCCTGTGAAATTCTTAAATGGAAATGTTTATTTCATTTTTATTTTAGTTATATTTATAGTCATTCTTGAGATTTTATTGAAAGGAAAATGCTGGTAGCTGGTAATTGCAAAATTAGAGATTATAAAATCCAAGTCATTACCAGCATAAGAAAATAAAAACAACCAGACATAACGAGAAATAATTATTAGGAATACAATTGGAAAGGCCATACTCAACACATGTATGAGATAAAACTAAAATAAAGAGGTAAAGTGCACATTTTGAAAAAAGTGTGCATCTTTTGGATATTTCTGAAATTATATTAAGCAGGTGAATGTAACAACAAAAAATAGATGTAAGGCCAAAGGCAGGAATGAGCATGGAAACAGAGACAGTTATCAAGGTTATAGGAGTTAATTATACAGCACACTGCAAATCTCACAGGTCTACAAGAAGATCAATATTTTAGATCAATTATTTTGATGAACCCACAATTTTCTGGCCTCTTTTTAAGAAAGACATTTTCTTGTTTAATTTATTCACTTGAATGTATGTTTTATTTTCTATAAATTTTGGAGAAAACTTTGAGAAAGACACATTAGTTATTCAAAATCCCTTGTGGTCAAAATACAAGAATATTTAACTGATCCCTGTGTTTACAGCTTTTCTACACAATTTTCTTTATTTGCACTACTTGTCAGTGTACATAGAACTTATTAAAGTGGAGAGCAGAATAATCTGCTGTTAAAGGCTCATGAAGAGAAAGTAAGACAAACGTAATTAGTTTTAAAACAAATCGGCAGCTGGGAACAGTGAATGAAAGTGATGGTGAAAGAAATGCAATGCTGAGATATAAGCACGTGGGATATTGAGGAAAAAAACTGATGAGGGTTTTCAAAAACGGAGTTAAGATTAAGCACGGCAGAAAACGGGTTGAAGAGTGGAAGGATGAGCAAGATGATTGCAGGGGGGTTGTTGGGGAGATAAAAAACCATTCAGGATGGGAGAGGCAGGGAAGAAAAGAGATAATGGTATAGAATGGATTCAGAGAGTGACATTCATTAAAGAGGTCATTAACTGAGTGAATGATCGCGAGACAAAAAGTGTGAGACCAAGATGGCGCCACTGTGTGTGGGTCACTGTCTGTCTCTGTCTCTGCTGGGTTTGTTTGTGTTGTTTGGGCTGTTTTTTAGTGCTGGAGCCAACTCTCTTTTGATGTACAATCACCAAACACTGCTGGACCTTCGACTCTTTGCCATTGATCTTAAAAAAACATGAATCATACTGGGCATAAAACATTGCCTCCATTTCTATTTCACCTTTGCCACATCCTCGCCCCAAACTCCCATTGAAAACCCTTAAGATGTCGGGGCAAGTTTAAAGCTTAGTTGCTGCGCTCTTCCACGGCTCCTTGGAATGAGTATGGAGGTACGCCTTTATTTGTCTTTAGTCCGTGCTCTCTGGATCCCGTTGATGCCTGATTGGTGGTTAGATCCGATGGCACCCTTTAAGATCAGGCGAATAAAAGTCAAAACCCAACCCTGGCTGAGTGAATCCAGCCGTGCTGCCAGGAGAAGTGTAGGAGAGCGGAGGGATAAACTTCAGGTGTCCCATCAAATATGAAACACCGCTGGAGTTCTTATCGTAAACTGTTAAAGATGCTAGAAGAAACTTTGTTGCTATTTTTTGGGATTTTATTTTCTGAGCCTCATGTTTTATTTAAACTATTCAGTTGCTACTTCAGGCTCCACAGAATGCTTGTGTTGAGTCCTAGCGGGACATTTCTGAAAAGCCCCCACATTTTTTCATTTATAAAGCAGCACATGTGAAAGCTCAGACCCCCTCTGTCCTCTGCTCTGCTGCCTTTGACAAGTTTGAGCCAGTTTCTTTGCTTTCTTTACAGGAGACTGTTGCCCACCTGAAGCTCTCAGGACCGTAAGATGCTCTCTCCCCTTTTTATAGAGGTTTTCCCTACTATAGCACCATTTGTACATTTAATTGTTAATAGTGGTTTGATCTCTGATGTTGTGGCCGCAAATCTTAAATCATGTAGATGGGTTAACAGAAACTGAAAAACTATCCTGTTTTTCAGTGAATTACTATAGTTTGCAGAGGGCCTTATTTTGCAGAGCCATCTTTCCCTGTGAAAAATTGTGATTTTGTAACCTCTGCTGCATCTCTTGAATGAGGGGTTCCCCAGGGCTTAGTTTTATCCCCCCTTTGTTTCTCTCTATATCTGCTATAATCTGGCTCTTTTCTCAGGAAACACAGATACTTCTTCCACTGCTACGCAAATGACTTCCTGATTTATCCCTCTTAAAACGATAAAAGTTTTCTCTTTACACCCACCATTCAAATGCCCTGATCACATAACAACATGGATAACTTTGAACTTCTTACATTCTAATGATTAAAAAAACCAAAAAACAGAAATTATCTTTTTTTTGTAACATGTCTGAGACCTCAAGCATTGATCGTCCGTCTTTGGCACAGTATGTTAGACCGATCATAAGTTATCTGGGAGTAAATATGAATGCAGACCTTAAATTTGAGAGTTAGATTAGGGTTGTTGTAAGGTCTACCTTTTTCATTTGAGGTAGTTATTCTATCAAGGCAGATTTGTTTTGCTGTTGTTTCTTCTAGACTGGGGTTTGGACATCTGCAAGTAGTGCAAAATGCTGCAGCCCGTCTTTTAACTGGCACAGAAAAGTCTGAGCACATTAATCCCATTTTAACTTTACTTCTGACTACCTGTACATTTCAGGATACTTTATAAAGTTGTTTTGTTGCCTTCCTCCCTGCTACACTTATATATACCTGCCCACTCCCTTAAGTCCACAGACCAGCAGCTCTATAATGTGCTTATAACTAAGCATAAACTTAGAGGTGGCTTTAGTAGTAGCTTGTTCAAAGGTGGGGGATGATCTGCACTTTTATGTCAGACACGTCTCTTCTCTTTCTGAGTTTAAGACTCTTTCTAAAACATATTTCTAAAACATTTATATGTCAATCATTTGGTTCCTTTTAAGAGGTTTGACTCGGTTTTACCTTATTTTTAACTTGTTTATTTATGTTCTTTGAATTGTTTGCCTTGTGCATATGTTCAGCATTTTGTGGACCTTATTTTATTTTAAAATGCTATATATATAAATAAAGGTAGAATGGGATGGTATGATTGTGTCTGTTGGTTGTTAGCACAGGACAACAAAGAATTGAGTGTCTGTACCAAGTTCCTAAAATGCTTAGCTTTTCAACGAGAGTTTGTCGGAGGAAACAAAGACATCTAAATACAAAATGGACACAATTTGAAAATATATTCATGTAGAAAAAAATGATTGCAGTGGGTTAACTTTGACGAACTGAGTGGGATAAATGCACAAAACAGTTTGAGTTGGCAGGAAAGGCAGAAAAAGTGAAGAGCTGTGAGGTGAGGAAGAAATGATAACACAGAAAAATTATACAGGTTCAGGTTCACATTTTCCTACAAATAAGAAAATGAAAACCGTGAAATGCTTTTTTTAATCAGCCCCTTGTACTCCGATAGCCCTAAATAAAATCCAGGGCAACCAGTTGACTTCAGAAGGATCTTAATTGGTATGTTGGGTCTGGTTGTCCATAATTTAATCTCAATATAAGTCCTGCAGTCTTTTGAGGACTTCAGAGGTTTGTTAGTGAATGTTAGTGAACACATAGTGCCACAAAGACCAGTGAATGCAGCAGAGAGTATGTTAAAACCAAAGTTAGGTTGTAAAACAAACAAAACATGGAAAGTGTTTTTGGGGTATGTACATGTATCAAATAATAGTTTTACTGAAAATGATTTAGAACAAAACTGTTTACCTAGAACTGGACAAGATGTCCCCACTACTCTTTTGTCTTTCCAAGACTGATGAATGACTCACAAGAAAACCTTCATATTTTAGAGGAGTTTTCAAACAAGGCCTCAGTATTGAATGGGAAGATTTGGCGCAGCACAAAGACTCTCTGTAGAGGTGAGATCACCAACATACTAATAAATAATAAAGCATATTATGAGACAGTTTGACAGCAGCTTTCCGTTGGATGACACATCTCCAAAATGATCCGTCTGCAGGCTGTTGGCTGGCCAGTGTCACCTCATGACATCATCTCCATTTAGGCCTCTAAGCTCTGATTTCCATCTAAAGGGCACAGCAGATGTTATTGTTATTGATTTCATATGGAATAGTCACAGGATTTTCTCTTCAAACAGAGGCGGTTGTGCTTTACTTGTGGCCAGAATTTAGTGTTGATAATGTACATCAGATTTTTCTTTTACTGGTTTAAACAAAAAACAAAAAAAGTTGTATTTATGTATTTATGTTCGCTCACTCCGTATCAGTTCCATGTCCCTCATGGAAAATGTGTATCTGATGAGTAGTCAAAACAATGCTTATAGAATAGGACGTGGTTTAAGCTTTATAAAGACCTACAAGTAATCAGCTCTTCAAGGTGGGACAAAAGGAGCAAGTGTGTGGAGCACAAAATGTGTGCATTAGGAAGGACCAGGGGGAAGGACCAGGGGGAAGCAAGTGGGAGCGTGTTGGCCTCTGGGGATGCACCATGTGTTGGGCTGGAGGAGGTGGAGGAGGAGGAGGAGGAGGAGGGTGATGGGGCGGAGCGAACCAAAATGCCGGGGGGTGGTTGAAGAATACCCACTTTGATGAATAAAACATCCGTGTGAATGAAGGGATGCTGTGAATGCATTAAGACAAGCATAGAGGAAGATAAGAAAAGGGCGAGATTTGGATGGAGTGAAAGACAGCAAAGAATGGAGGGTGTTTTAGAAAGATGCAAGAATAAAATAGAATAGAATAAAACAATAGAAATTACCTTGATTGTCCCTCAGAGGGGAAATTTAGCTGTACCAGCAGCAAGATGACGGACTTATGTGGATACACTCACAAAGGTGAAACGATCAAAACAGAAAATAGGAATAACAGAATGTACAGTGGGGGCAAATTTACAGCATGAGAAAAAAACATACTGTACAGTTAATACAATTACATCGCATAATCAGAACCAAAGAAATGTACAACGGAGTAGGATAATGTGTCCTGATTTGTGTCTGTCTGCCTTCTGCCACACCCACCTGCTCTGACATCTCTCATATTTATTACCAGTTTCCTGCACTCTACAGCCACTGACTCAGTGCCAGATTATTATTTGAGCTTTTGTTAGTAGGCATCCAGCAGTTTTTCCATAACCGATCACCACGTTACACAGGGTTTAAGAATCAGCCAAGCTGCCATGTGCTAGTGGGTGTGTCCACGGTAAAAATGCAGATCTTGATTAAAAACGTAACCATGCTAAGTTAAAACCTGCAATGCAAGCATCAGATTCTCAGATAAGCTTGAGCAAAAATTACGTCTTTTTGTATCTACACAAAAAACAAAAACACCACAACAATTCATCTTTATCACAATTATTCTGTTATCTATAACAATTGTTATGCCACACATAGACATAACTTCCTGCTCTGGGCTGGACTGCATCATATAATATATTTTTAAAAATCCGGGTATACCTTGGTGTAAAACTGATACTTCTAAACAGCATGGCGCAAAAAAACCCGAACAAAACAGAATATTATTGTATTAACACATTTAAAAACAAAAACGCATACTACCTTTTATTTTAGTTTAAAACATCAAAGTATTTTTTTTCTGCTAAAATACTATATATTTTTAAAAAGTTTTTTTAAACAGGCTTACTTTGGTGACAGGTGGCACTCCTTTAGTTTGCATGTCTGTATTTCTCATGACGGGAATTTGTCCAAACAACCAACTTTGGTTGTCTTGAAAGCGAAGGAAGATTATTGATATCCTGCAGTGCACAAAAACATGTCGAGAACAGGGAATGCTGCGTTACTCTTTGCTCCATATAGATGGGGAAAACTTGGTCACTTTGTCTAGAATCACATTAAATAACCTAAAACCGTCACAATGGTATAAGGCAAACTTTAGCAGTTTTGTAAACTGACCGATATGATGTATTGTTTGTACATAAACTGACACACAAACTAGTCATCTGTCTTGTGAAATCCCTTCCTAATCGCCGCTGGAGTTTTTTTTAACGATCCAAATCACAATTATTAGAGCTGTCAAACTGCTTTATATTTGCTAAAACATGGTACTTGCAAAGCCATTATTAGTGGCAGTGAAGTGGAGTAAAAAGTTTAATCGTCCCTCCTGACGTGTTGCTGTAATTTTCCCTGTTACCTTCCCCCAGCGGGGACGCGATCGTGATGCGTCTCACCCTAAATGTGCTTCTTTGTTCGGCCGCATGTTTCTATTTAATACCATCTCGTGTGTGTGTGTGTGTGTGTGTGTGTGTGTCTGTGTGGGCGTGTTCCCTTCCATTATGGGATGCTCATTAAAAACCATCTGTGCATGCAGCTTATGTGTGTTTTTTGCATGAATCTTTCTTGCAATGGGACTCCGACTGTTTTGTAATCGCTTGACCTTTGAGTCCATGTGCACGAGGATTCGCGCATCCTTCCCCTGGTCTGATGTTTGCGTGTCATGCTCCCGTTGATCAATGGACGCTTCAATGGAGTCCATACTTTACGGAGACAGAGACAAGTAATGAAACCTTTGTCGATTCAGTATTTGTAACCATGTCTGTTGCCTTCCTTGCCGTAATTATGGTGCATATGCATTGTTCTCAAGATATGGATAGCTTTTGTTCTATTTTTGATACTGTACGTCTTTTATTTGTGACTGCCAATTTATTTTCTTCCTGTCTGTCTGTCAATTTGAGCTCAACTCTGTGTGCATGATAAACAGCATGTGTGTGTGTGTGTGTGAGTGTGTGCGTGTAGGTGTGTGTGCGGTGGATACCTTCATAGGTGTCTACGTTTAGGTCACACCTCACGCATAATTCATGAGTATAAATGTGTATTTATTTATTCTAACATTAATGAGAGGGTCTCTACGGATGAGCGGTTGCTGCAGACAGAGGCAGGAAAAAAGAAATGATGCTGCTCCCAGTCTATAGGGTTTTTATGGGGGGGGGGATTTCAGTTTAATTGCTTCCCCGTTGTGTGCACTCACAATCGAGGGTGGATATAACCTGCGATGACCGACGGGATGAAGGGAAGCGAAACGCGGACGGACAGATGTGATCGTTTTAAACGTCCCCGGGCTGTTGTAAGTTTAGCCGGGATTATGTCTGGGTGTCTCGGTGTACGGGTAAGAGCGTGCGCATCCCTGGGGCGATGCAGCGGCGTGAAAGAGAGTGCTCGTCAGCCGAAATCTGCAAGATAAGGGCCACCTGGAGGCATGGCAAATTAAGTGAGCTGGAGAAACGGGGTGATTAAAAGTAGAGTGGCCAAACTGTGGGAAATTGATATAGGGAGGGAGAAAAAACACTGCTTGGATAAACAGGGAGCGATCGAGAGTCAGGTCAAGAAATGGAGATTGCTTAGTGATTGATGGGATCAGATGGGGGCTGACAAGTGAAGCGGCTTCATTTCTTTTACAAACGTTTGATGGCTTTAACATACAGGGCGAAATATTCACATCCTGTTGAACTTTAAATCACAAACCTCAATCCTCTACTTGGATTTTGTGTGATAGATCAACACAAAGTTTCTCAATTTTCTGCCTATTGGTGGTGTTTTGTAATCCCTCCCCCTGAACTCGTAAATTCCATAAATACTTTTTGCTGCAATGACAGCAGTGACTCTTTTGGGGTTTGTTGCCAGCAGCTTCACACGTCTACAGATCCAAAGTCTTTGCAAAATGGTTCAGGATTGGCCAATTTCGATGGAGAGTCTCTGTGAACATCAGATTTTAGGTCTTTCCACTGGTTCCCAATTTATTTTAGGATCTGGACTTTGGCTGGGCCATTCTAACACAGGGATATGTTTGGTTCTAAACAATTATACTGTAGCTAACCCTGAGCCCATCTCCTTGTCCCTGCTGAAAAAAAAAAGTCTCCACTATAATTCAAAATGGAGATGGTGGGTTCAGCGTAATGTGCAGTGATAGTTTTCGGGCAGACAAACTAACGTTTTCCTAGTAGGAACTGGTGTTAACGCTGAACTCAGTTGACCGGAGCATACGTTTCCACGTGTCTCCAATGTGGCTCGCTGCGATCTACAAACTGCCGACTCAGCAGTGGCTTTTTTTCTTACCACACTTCCATAAAGGGTAGGTTTGAGAATGCATGACAAACAGCTGTCCTGCCAACAGATTGTCCCATTTACACAGTGAGTCTCATCTGCTCCTGCAGAGTTACCGTGGGCCTCATTGCCCATAGAGCCAACATCTATGGGCAATGAGGAGAAATCGTAGGTTAGATAAACAGGAAATGATGAAGAGTCAGGGTACCAAATAAAGAGATTACTTATCGACTGAAGAGGCCAGGCGAATCTTCGAGAGACAAATGAAGTAGCTGGATTTTTTTGGACCAGCTTAATTCATAACAGTCCCTTTCACACTGTCTTGTGTCACAGACTCAGCACCAACACGTGGATTAGACATAACTTTGCGCGCTTTTACAGCCTTCCTCTCAGTTTATTCCTTTTCCACGGTGGTCTTGACACCCCCCCCGTCCAAAGTCTTTACACGTTTTCTTGTGTATGTTTTCTAACCGTATTTGCAGGATGTCTGGATGTGGCTGTGTCTTGTGTGTGTGTCGTATGAAATTTAAATCTAATTGATCATGTGGAAAGGTGAGGACTTTTATTGACTCACAGCTGCAGTACCGTTTGCGTGTCCCCTGTGAAGATGTGAGGATGCTGCCAGGGGGCTCTCTGGCATCTAAAAGCAGCAAAAACAAAGTGCCAGCAGAGACAGTTACATGATCAAAACCGACAGCCTCGAGGGCGGGGGGGCAACGATCCGTGTGCGTGTTGTTGTGTGAAGTAGAAAGAGAGGACAATAAGGCGGAATGTGCGTTTATGTCTTTGTTTTTAGCGCTAAAATATATCTGCATTGCATTAATTATTGATGTTCTGGCATTTTGGTTTAGTTCTTTTTTTTTTTTTTCCTGGTATCTCACTGGTTGTGTGTGTTTGGGGGCCGTCAGCAGGTTCTAGAGTAGGTCCTCAAGGAGCCATCTGTCTTTAGGCTACTTTCAAACCCGTCTGCTCTGCTTATGTGGGGGCAACGTGTGTGGGTGTTCTTTGTGTGCAGCTGCTAAATGTCAGACAGTGTGTGTGTCCAAATGCGCTGAAGGAAAGGTGAAAAGAGAAAGTCGATGTGCTTCTGTGCGTACCTATTTTTGCAGCGCTCTTGTGTGTGTGTGCGTGTCTGTGTGTGTGTTTGCGTGGGGGGGTTTCAGACTCACTAAAACACCCCAGACTGGCACTTTCTTGACTGGCAGCCAAATCTGTGTTTATTCTCGTCTGCAGATTTGTTCATGCTGTTTTTGTTTTTCCACCCAGTTCTGAGGCAACAGAATTGAAGTCAACAGGAAAATATTTCTTCTCCTTTTTTCTCCTGCAGAGATGCACCTTCAGCTTCAAACACCCTAAGAATATCCCGTGGCTACAAGAAGGAAAGTGTCAAATGTGACTTGGCTTTTTAAACCCTTGATTTAAAAAAGAAAAGAGGGATGGAACATGTTAACATTATGCAACACATCCTTCTGCAGGTTAGAAATTAGCATAGTGCTTCATCCATTCTCTAATCAAGGATGCTTTTGGGATGCGCTCCAGCAAAGAGAAGGAATGGAAATTTTCAGCATTCTGATAAACAATTGGCATAAACATTAAATGATTATAAAGACTCTGATGTTGGAAAGCATGCTTTAACTCAAGTGCCATTTGATGATCCATAGAACAGCAAGGAGACTGTGATTGACTTATTGCATATTTGAATTTACCCATTTTCAGAGTAGAGGACATAATCAGTTTCTGGTTGGTTTTTAAAACCTTATGAAGCTAAACTATTCAGTATGCAGGAGACGCCCCTGTAGACAGATCAGTGCTTATTGCGGTGAGAGGTTTGGGTGTTCATCGGCTGGACCTCATGGCTCAATAAAGCAGAGGAGGGTGTGAGGTTTGGGAACTTGCCTTTGGCAGATGATTTCAGTTTGTTAGCATCATGAAGCCGCTGCCTTCACTGTCCGCTGCAGCGGTCCACAGCGAGAAGCAGCCTGGATGAGAGTCAGCTCCGCTAAGTCTGAGGCCGTGGTTCTCAACCTGCTCTGTTCAGGTTAGAGTTCAGCCTCTGCCTCAAGCAGGGGAGTTCATGTATGTTACGTTTTTCACCTGAGGGTGGATTTGGAGATGGATGGAAAGATTGGAGCCTTGTCTCCATTAATGTAGGCACCGTTCCGGTCTTTCTTGGTGGAAAGCCCAGCCCTACAGCAGAACTCTGGATTTACTGTTCTGTCTGCACCCTGACCCTCATATTTTGTCATGAGATATGGATCACGGACGAAGAAAAGATATTCTGGATACAAGCGTAAAGTTTCCTCTGTAGAGTGTCCGGGCTCAGTCTTAGAGATACTGTATGGGGAGAAGCTCCATTATCTGGAAGGCGCTCTGAGTAGAGGCACTGCTCTGCTGCATTGAAAGGAGCGTCGTCAGACGGTTTGGCCAAGATGCCTTGTGTATGCCAAACCATAAAAAACTGTGACTGTATGAATCTTTAAGATCAATCAAACCTGTAGGTAGCACAGCCTTGTTTTTCCAGGTGGACTTTCCTTGTTCCAACTATTAGTTTCCACAACAGAGCAGTTGGGTTGTGAGCTTCCCATTTCTTAGTTTTTTTTTCACTTCTTTAATTTCAAACTTTTATTTAGTTCTCACTTTCCCCACCTAGATTTCTAACTTTTGTATGTAAGCAAGTTGCACAAAGTGTCTTTAATTATCAGCTAACAGAGGATTTCCACATCACTTAGGATGTCCAACCTGGATACAACTGGATTTTCCAACAGGGCCATGACCCCAAATCTACATCAGAACTAATTTTTCAACAGACTAAGCAGGCTAACATTAAGCTTTTGGAAAGCACTGATCTCAGTTGTTCATAAGATTTGTGAACTATGCTAAAAGGTCCTGTCTGTGGCAGGGAACCAGCTAATTTCAGTAAACTCTACCGATTCTGCCAAAATGAGTGTTAAAGTGTTGAGCAACATTCTCGCCAGAAGCTTATTGATCGCCACAATGAGCATCTAAGGATTAAAGCCACAAGGTATTTAAGCCTGTGCATCTTGTTCTCGCTTTTAAACCTTATTGAAATTGTTTGCCGTATGATCACTGAATGAAGAAAAATGGTTTGAAGAAATCATTAAGAGCCCATGATAAATATAAGATTCATTAACTAATTCAATGAAGAGTGTAAATAAAATGAAAAGCATGTGTGATCCAGCCACACATTTGCAGGATTAGAATAAATCTAATTTACAATGCTGAGTCGTCGTGGTGCATATAGTGCCTCATGTAGATAGATATTCACATGTAGATTTAAAATGAGATCAGTCTCATTTTAAATCTGAGCCACAAGTATAAACCAAAATGTTAGCCACAGAGGTTAAGATCCACCCGTTGGAACGATGCTTAGCTGAAGAGCCTCTGTTTTGTCACAAACCTGTCCTATCTTGATCTAAACATTGCATCCTGCTTGAAAAATACCTTCAGGAAATGATCTGTGTAGATCAGCTTGTGCTGTTCCTTCTTCCTTTTTATTTACAGTAACATCTGAGAACTTTGAACCTCACCCTGCTGTGTGATTGCTTTGGTGTGGTGTTCAAGAGTGAAATGGGAGCTGTTTTAAAGCTCATTTACAGAGCATGCTTATTCATTGGCTGGTTATCATGTCCCCGATATGCCACGGTATTTTTTACACTTTCATTCAGCTGTTTTACTCATGAATATGTGGACTTATTGTTCTTGTTTCAGGTGACCGATGTGAGTTTGATCGCAGGCAGGGCCGATGCGTGCCCGGCGTCTGTCGTAATGGAGGGACGTGTCAGGAGCTTTCCAGCGGCGGTTTCCGCTGTGAGTGCCCCCCAGGAGGCTATGAGCACCCGTACTGCACCGTCACCGCCAGGTCCTTCCCACCAAAATCCTTCGCTATGTTCAGGGGCCTCAGGCAGAGATTTCACCTCTCCATCTCATTAAGGTCAGTAGATTAAAGAGTTTAAGGCTCGAAATTAGAACGTCATTCTTTGTAGTCTGACTCTTGTCTGCTCCCATTTCCCATCATCCAGCCTCACTCAGACGGAGATCCATAACCATTCCTCTTTGATTCTCGCTTCTCTTACAGAGTATCTTCTCTTTAATCTATTTATTTAATCTCTGTGTGAGATCGATCCTGTAACCCGTCTCTTCTCCCTTTGCCAGCTCTCTCCATTGAAAAGGGGGGTTTCTCCACACAGTCCCCTTTCATCTGTCAATTTACAGGTTTCAGTAGCATCTCTGCAGCCTTCTCGCCTTCCACTTAATGTTCTTGTCTTACATCTGATTCTGCTTTTAGTCTCCCATCCTCTAGGCAGAGTCTGGGTGACCTCATCCTTTCTATTTCAGATCTCAGATTGGCAAAATAAAAAGCTTGGTTGTCAAAGCTGATTAAGGTTTTTTCTTTAGATATTCGGTTAGATATTAATGTTCAAGTTAAAAAGAAGGGGTACCAACAAGACATGTTTTTAGTTCTGTGATTCAAATGACGGATTATTTAAATGCTATTGGGCTTGCTAGAACATTGTTTACTAATAAGCTTCCAATTAACTATAGTTTCTGGTCTTGCTTTGTCTGATTTTGATTTACGCTAATGCTAATCTACAAGCCCACACTCGTTTGTCTGCAGCCTCTTAACATACTGATTGGTTGTCAAAGGGAGATCTCAAGTGATCTTTAGGAGTGGTCATGATGGATTATGGGATGGTTGCCATGGGTGAAGTCATCTAATAACGGTTGCCACGGTGATATTGCCCATGGGATTGTTGCTAGGCGGACATGGCCACCATTAGTGGTTTCTGGGAGACGTTTGAGTCACGGTGCCTTAAAGCACCAGATCTGATTTGTTCTATTGATTTGTGGCGGCTGTTTGTGCAGCGAAGATAAGTGGAGGAATGAAGTTAAGGGTTAACGTGGGGTCTTTCTTAAAGACAGCCTTAATTTATGAGCTATTAGCAAATCTGTTAACATCACTCTTTTATAGAAGGTTGACTAAATGATGGTGGTGGTTCCCAGGTTAAAATTCCCATGATGGTTGGAAATACTGAGTAACAAAGATTGTTGTAGGTGTAAGTAAGAATATTGCTTCTGATTTTCAATCTCCAATTGTTGCCAGTTCCAATTTCTCCTAAAAAAAACTATTTATGTAGGATGAAAACAGAAATGAAGACATTTTTTCAAGCCTTCCTGCAACGAGCATCGTTAGGAGCCGAGGTGATGTCCATGAATGTAAAACAAAAAGAAAATACCGGAGTCTTTGTTTGAGATTTATTTTTTTTATTTTTTTTCCTGTGTTTGATGTATAATTTTAAAATGTCTTTTTAATATCATGGGGCAAGCCAGTTAAAAACCTTAAAATTTGGCATTTAAATGTTTAAATCAATTCTTTTAGGAATAGATGCCTGGAGTGAGTCCATAACTGGTGTTATATGCCGTTGTTTTCTATTTCCTGTAAATGTGCAGCAGCATTTATCTCACCTATACGTAGTGAACGATGCTGAACTGATTTGCTTTGGTTATTTGGAGGACCTGTCAAATGTTATACCAAGATTCTTAACAAAAGAGTGACTGTATGAAGAAAGAGGCTCATGAAGGGTTTTGGAAATGTGTTCCAAATGCATTGACTTCTATTTTATTTCTGTTAACAATGGGGAAATGTAATTTTCATCAATATCTTGATATAAATAGTTAATTCTGTCCAGGCACTTCTTGGCTATATGGATAGTAAGAACGGTGTTATTACGATACTGAGAAATTTGCAACTTTACTTGTACAGAAAAAGATGATTTTTGAGTTTAGATTGGTCAATCACTGATCTTTGCTTAGACCAATCCTGTCATCAGTTCTCAGTCCATCTCAAGTTATAACAGTTACAATAAGGCTGTGTTTATTTTTAGAAAGTAAGTTTTTGCACTAATTGTAGCTTCAATTTTCCCAGCTATTTGTGCAGAAATTGGACTAATACTATTTTGACAAGGCTAAACAATATTAACCTTGGCAACAAGCTGAATTCTCGCTGTATTTGTGCGTTCACAGAATCCAACTTGTCCCAATCCCGCCTTAACTGTTTGAGCCAATCACATTGCAGTACTATGGTTTAAGGCAGGACATACAGCTGTGAGGAAAGCAAGAGTTACCGAGCCCACAGCTGAACCAAAAAAAAAAACAGGGCAGCGCAGGAGGACGAACACGTAGCTGTTACCATCACATCTGTTTTGTCAGATTCCACACTTTCTGCTTTGAAAGCAGAACAACGAGAATGCTTTGACTTTGTACCCAGGGCTTACATTTTAATTTGGTGATTGGCTAAAACCAACCAGCACATTATCAATCTGGCTGGCCAGGTTAAAACAACATAGCTACTAAACTTAGGCAGAAGATATTATTTTCAGAGAAGATGTTGAATAAAAATTTGCAAGAGTGTTCCTGTTACTGAGGACAACAAAAATAAAACTCGCACGGCTTGTTTTTTTTTTTTTATTATTTTTACAAACATAATTGCATTAGCACTGCCAGCAACACAACTTCTTTCTTCAGGAACTTAGAAAAGGAGCAGTTTTAAGGTTGTGATCACACCGAACGCGGTTTCAGATTTTTCAACTCCAGCGACTGTCGTTTCGCATCCATCGCTGTGGCTTTATTGTCATCGCCAAAATTGTGCCTATCACATTGTTAGAAACGCGTCTGTTGCATTACTTTGCATCACATCGCTCCTGTGTTGCACCTGTGCATAGAGATAACATGTAAATTAGTTGCTCCGGGCGCCGAAAAAATGCATTCTGTGTTGACGGACCACAAACTCCTATGAGAAAAGGGATTATGATCTGCAACCCTAACCCTAGCATTGGCCCTGCTGAGAATGGCCTCCACAGTGGTAGGTTTTAAGAGAGCAACACAGCTACATTACAACCTCAGCTGTCAGTCATACTCTGGCTTTTGCGTGGTGTTTTACAACCTGATAAATTAGATTTTGTTTACCACCACAAAAATAAAAAAATTGTTCTGAAGGTTCCTGTATTTGTATCTCACTGTGTTGAAAAATTTATAATATTGCCTTGCTGAACTGGAATATGAAAACAAAATGTTTTACCTTGAGGTAGAAAACACATTTGTAGCCCAGCTGGGGAAAAGTATGCGCGCTCGAGTTTCTTCTTTTAATTTCAGATATTTTTCTTATTTTTTTAGCGGTGCTTAAAGTCATCACTGGCTGTTGAGCTGAACCAGTTTTAGGAATAGGAATTGTAATGAACACATAAATTTTATTCATGCAGTTCTACTGCTTTGGGGAATTCGTCACTTCATTTTGATGAAGAGTTGAAATAATGAATTTCCCCCAACAGTAATTACGCTATCTGGAAGATGTAAAGCATGCATCTTTGCATGTGTTTACTCGCTCTGCTTCTGTGCATCTCCGATATGTTAACTCCACAAACAAAGGTCAGGTTGTTTCTCTTTTCCACTGTTTCTGCAAGCATGTAGAGATTTGATCTGCATACATTAAAAGATGGCATAATGACACAGAAGACACAAGAGAATAAGACTAGAGTTTATGTGGACAAGGAATTATCCTCAAATAAGGTTTTATGTGACGGTGCTCCTCTTTAAATTGTCACACTTTTCTGTTGTATTGTAATATAAGAAAATACCTGCAGCAGATTTGTAAGAATTTGTAGCCGTGTATGCATATTTAAACGTATTATATAGTAAGAGTCTGTGACAACATTTTCCTATGATTTTACTCAGCCGGATCAGACATTAATTATCTCTTAGCTCAAGGGTTCCTATTTCGCAGAGGAACCTGACCTTTAACATTTGTGGAGTCAAAAATGTAGTTTTAAATCCCGTGTGGCAATGGGTTGTATCTATTTAACCTTACTAATGGGAGAGGGGAAAAAAATATTATTCCTCACTAGTTTCAGCAGCTCACAAAATGTAGCTTAAAATTAGATCATTTAATGGTAGTAAGCGGTAAAATACTATATCTTCTTTTCTTTTTAAATTGGTTCAGTGTGAATTTAAGATTCCAAGGCACTGTAATGAGAACATATTTACTGTCTGTTTTACAAAGAATATAACAAAAAAAATGGCTTGTTGTTTTGTAGATTTCCTTCTATCATAAAAGTCATACAGCACTCAGCAGCATTTATTGATACCCCTTTTGGTAAAGATGTTTACAATTCCTTAAAATAAGCCAATCTTCTCTTACAATAGGATGATCTGGTGTTAAACATTTTAGAAAAACTCAACCTTTTATTTTCATGTGAATTCATGTCAGTACATGGATTCAATTTAAAATAATTATAATTTCAAGCCAACTTAAAAAAAATAAACATGCATGGTATTGTATAGCTGAGAACAGCTTATAAGTGGGAAAATAGTTATGTCAAGAAATATTTGAATACCTGAAAAAAAAAGAAAAAGTGCTGGACAAGGACCAGAAGTTATCTTAACACCAAACAGGCTGAGAAGGATTATAAGAAAGGATAAAAGGATTTACTGTTAAAGAGCTGCAAGCCTATTTTCATTGTGGATACATACAGCTGAATAAATATATATATATATATATATATATATATATATATATATATATATATATATATATATATATATATATATATATATATATAAATAAACAATATTAACTTTAACTTTAAGACATTTTACACGTGTACATGTAGTGCCAATAGATGTAGAGGATAGAGAATACATGTTTTTACATGTTATTGTTTTTTACATGTTGTATCAAATATAACAATATGAAAAAAATGGAGTAGCCTTTTTCTTGTATATCTTTCTAATTGTATAAATATAGTGCAAGACACTCTGATACCGTCTGTACATTGACACTCACTGGGCGAATTCCATTTGTGTCCTGTCTAGTTTTGCCACCCTGGAGAAGAGCGGTCTTCTCTTCTACAATGGACGCTTCAATGAGAAACATGATTTCATTGCCTTAGAGATCCAAGAGGGACAAGTGGTCTTCAAATACTCCACAGGTATTTCATCAGAATACGTCCTAGGCTCTGTTTAGACTGTTTATATTCCCAGAAGAAAGCGTTGTGAGAGTGTAAACATCGGCCATATGTCCGCTGTATTTTTCTCATTAAGCTGTATTTTTTTCTTGTGTGTCATGAACATGTGCAGACTGTGGAAAGAAAGGTCCCCAAAGGGACAATAGCATTAATAATTTGTCTACTTGTGCCTCTCGGGAGGAGATGCTTTGAGTCAGAATAGAAAGAGGAGTGTTGTGGAATGGAAATTCAATTATTTTTCGCATTGCTTGTATATATTTCTGTAAATATGACCTCATATAACCAAAATAACGTTATTCTTGCTCTGTTCTGAAAATAAAATGTTCCTATGATGAATAAATGCTCACCCAGGATTCCATCAGGTATCACGTCTTCCTCCATCTACCTGCAGGTGAGTCGTCCACTCAGGTCAGCCCCTTCTTGCTCGGTGGCGTGAGCGATGGAAACTGGCACACGGTTCACATCCATTACTACAACAAGGTGGGTTTGCCGCCCAACACAGCTGCTCCCTGCACAGCCACGCAGTTTTCATCCCTCAGCTTACACTCAATCTGTGATGCCTGTCAGATAGCATATATCTCAGTTTGCGCTTTCACTTGTTATGGTTTGCGCATCTGATGCGCTGGCAGAAAAGTTTTCCGTGCCAACAAAGCACTTTGATTTGAATTTATGTTGTTTCTGCGCGTATTTTTTTACGTGGGCGTTTGCTTGTCCCCATTATATTCATGCATATTCGCTGCGCATCTCCTTTAATTTTCTTCATTCTTGCTTCATTTTCCTCAGCCAGCTACACGCTATGTGAGTATGAATGTGTGTCAGGGTGCACAAAAACATCCGTCTTTCCCAACTTTGTTCTGCCATTCTTTCCCATTTTAAAACAACCCCCCCCCCCCTCCACAACTCCCACCCATGAGAAGATTAGGGATATTCTCTGCCTGCTATTCTGCGTAGTTGCTAAATTGCTGTGTTTACTTCCTGTCACACTAACTCAGATTTTACCCCTTTCCTATTAACATTTTGCACAGCAGCACACTGGTTGCTGTTCTGTGCGTTGAAACTGCTTTGTGTCGGATGATTTTTAAGTCTTTAATAAGTAAAAGATGTTCTCTTTCCTGCATGCCATCTTCTCTCAACTTGTTTCACTCTTTTCAAGATCTTTGGCGCAGATTTTAATCTTGTTTATGTAAACGTGCGTGTGTGTTCAGCCCAGACGCAGTTTGATTGGAGAAGCCCAGGGTCCGTCCGATGAGAAGATAGCCGTGGTGAGCGTCGACGACTGCGACACGGCTCTCTCTCTTCGCTTCGGTACACAGCTTGGAAATTACAGCTGCGCTGCGCAGGGCAAACAGACCAGCAGTAAAAAGTGAGTATTTTATTTAAATTATTTTTTTATTATAAAAAAAGTATTTTTGAGCAGAAGCAAACAAAACACACATCTGAAATGTTAGTTACAGATTTATTCCTGGATAAATGCAGGAAGGCAGAGTGCTCATTTTTACCACTGAGTTTTTACCAGCATGTGAGGGTAGACCTACAGTTAAACCCAAATATTATTTATAACCTTCTGTGTAATGCTACATGTAAAAAAACAAAATTTAAAAAATATTATAGCCCTGTTGGTTCAGTACAGACATGTAACAACACAATTTCAGCATTATATTATGAACCCATGCCAAATGTTTCTGCACAGAACTAAGTGGGCAATTATTTTTGTATATTCTGTCTATCCAGGCGTTGGCTGTGCCTGCTTATACTAATTTATTCTTTTAAAAAAATCTACTCATTTGTTCCTTTTATATTTGGCCTTGTTTTAAGTTGTAGAACATAATAAATTCAAATTAATCTAGGAAACTTAAATAGGGTCTTTGTTTACTTCTGTCTGAAAGTAAAAACATTATTTTATTTATTTATGTATTTATTTGTTTATTGAAATGTAATAAATGCACTGTTACTTTAAAACCCAAATATGTACTACACCGTGATTTTTGTGTACCAGTACACCCTTGTAACCCTGGCAGATTTAGGTTCGGACTAATCTTTTAATTAAGGATAATATTAATATTAATGTTTTGGAGCAGGCAAGCCATAGTCCTGTTATAAATATGACAGAAAGTCTGTGAAGGGAGCTAAAGATTGGAGTGAATTCAAGGAGGGCTTTCAGCCTCAAAGACTTGAAGCTCATCATCAAAGGTAAATTTTAAAATACCAGAGGAAACATGCAAAAAGCTGCTCAGCACCTATCAGAGGAGTTTCATTGCCATATTCTAAGTAAAGTGTTTTCCATTGATTATCGAGAAGGATGTAAATACAAACAGAATTTATGTTTTTGTTTTACATTGTTGTTTTTTTATTTTTTGGATTGACAATTTCTCTTTCCCTATCAGAATTAAACAAATAAATAATTTCAATAATAAATCTGCCTGGGGTACACATAATTTCGATTTTGAGTTGTACGTATACATAAATAGCTTTAAAATTTGAATTTATACTGTTTGGTCATAGTCTTGTTCTCTTTTTGATGCTATTCACTGGATTTGTATTACCTGAACGGATGTAAAATGTGAATAATAAAGAAGATTTTCACAAGAAAACAAATAGATCCTAGGCTTTTACCTGTGATACAGGAATCAACAGTCGTTTCTTTAATCTATTTTTATCTTATCATTTCTAAACTCCAGGCAGATTGAATTGATTGAAACTGACACATTGTCACACATAGAGACAGAGTTTTGTGATCAAACTTGAAAATGTTTTGGAATCACAATAAAATCGTCAGTCTTTGGACTGACAGATGAAAATCAAGAGTTTGAAGTGATTGAAAACTGTTGACAGCTGAAAACGTTTTTAAACCTATATATATATATATATATATATATATATATATATATATATATATATATATATATATATATATATATATATATATACATATATACACTTTAGGAGGGTATCCTCTCCTCTGCACTACCCTGCTACCTTGATTTAAATCCTCAGATATTAGGTTACAGATTTTATTTCTGGTGCACTGAGTTAAAACCGCTTAATAGTCACAGACCCTGGGCTGTCAGCAGTGCTTGCACAAGATGTGCCAGCATCGCAGCACAGATAACTTTCATTAAATATAATCTGGGACTGATGAGAGGCTCAGCGTTTATTCAAAGGCAATTTCCACTGAGTAAAAATCCAATAAAGCTATTCGGTGTCAGTATCCGGGCCAACTGGCAGTAGGTCACTAGATTATAGTTTTACATTGATGCTGTTACTGAATGTATTTGGGTATTTGTTTAAGCAAACAACAGGCATGTATTGAATAACTGTGATACTGTTTGCTGGAGAAATGTTTGCAGCTGAAGGAATCTAAATCATGAATGGTTTTTCCTAAATCTAAAATTTACTGTCACTGGTAATACCACAATTGCTTGGTCCTATTATTTACTTTCACCTAAAAGCTCACAAAAGTTTCTATACTAGAACCTTAAAAAGGATCTGATGAGTAAGCACATCACTCTTATCCTCAATAAACAAAAAGTGCAGGAATGAAATAATTCAGCACAGATTTATGATGTCTAATCTGCTAAATCCATGTTCTGAAGTCAGTTGGAGAGGATTTCCACTTGTAATCTCAGTGATTAGGTGCATGCGGAGGAAAAAAAGGGGAGACCTGAGCTAACAAAGTGGTACTGAAGCAGGGATATTGCTTCTGTGATTATTCATCGTGGCTGTCTGATCAGTTTTGTGAATCATTTCTTTCTCATCCCTGCATGTAAAGGCACAACGTTGTCAGGTCTGGGACCATAAGTGCAAAAATTTTAAAACTTTTTCACATTTTTGTAACATAAAAAGTATAAACTTCAGTATTTTCTTATTGTATTTTGTGAGAACACAAAGCAAATCGTGACTGGGAAGTGCAAGAAAAATTATACACGTTTTCATGATTTTTCAGTCATTTAAAGTGCATGTGTGTGTGATGCATTTATATTCCGCTCCTTTTATTGCTTTCTGTGAAGTCCTCAGAGGATTTTCATGGAACTGGTGAACAAACAGCATTATAAAGACCAAGTTAATAAGATTAGATTGATGGGATGTTTAAAGCAGGGATACTTTTTAAACCAACATCTCAAGCCTTCAGAACCTCACAGAGCTCTGTTCAATCCATCATACAAAAATGTAAAGATAATGACACACAACTGCAAACCTACCAAGAAATGGCCGTCCACCCAAACTGACAGACCAGGCAAGAAGAGCATTAATCTGAGAAGCAGACAAAATATTCATAATAACTATGGAGGAATTGCAGAGATCCACAGCTCAGGTGCGATAATTTGTCGACACGACGTGCAAAATGCTTCGCGGCGCAAAACAAACACGATATGTACAGCTAAACATGGTGGTAGCAGCATCATGCGGTGGAGATGTTTTTCTTCAGCAGAGACAGGAATGCTAGCAAGGGTTTGAGAGAGGATATAAGGAGCGACAAACAGGACAATCCTAAAAGAAAACATGTTAGAAGCTACAATAGAGTTGAGACTGGGGCAGCAGTTCACCAAAGAGCTGCAGTTCAATGGTTTAGAGCCAAACATGATCATATGTTAAAATGGTCCAAGTCCAGACCTGAATCTAATTGAGAATCTGAAGTAAGACTTGGAAATTGCCTTTCCAAGATTATTTCCAGTTTTCCTGAATAAGGACCAGAGGTGACCAGCTGGCAGAGACACACTGGAACTGCAGTGAATGGTGGCTCTACAATGTGTTGATTCACAAAAGCTGAAGACAACGCAGGCTGCACCTTTCAGGATTTTATTAGTAAAATACATTGAAAGTCAGATATCCTTTTCCTCTCAGTTCACAAATCTGCACCATGTTGTGTTGCACCAAATAACCTCCTGATATTAAATGTGTAATGTGACAATATGCAAAACATTTCAAGCCATAGAAATACATATTCAAGACAATGTAGTCTATTTTTGCTGTTTCCTTAATATTATGTTTGTCCGCAAATGCAGCTAGATGCACGCACCAACGCATTGAGCAGTTTATACATTAGCACACACTCAGAAGGCACCGTGATGTGTTGTGAACCGCTGTCCTCGCTGATCAAGCTGGCCTTGTCCTGTCGGCTCTAGCTGAAGCAGGAAGACGAGGAGACAGATCAAAGACGAAGGCCAAAGACTCCCACTTCAACGCAGTTTTTCTCTTCCATTTATTCATTATCAGCTCAGCCTCCTCCGACACAGACACCACATCCTTTCTTAATGAGTCTCTCTGCTAATATTTGCTTCAGCTGTTACTTAAGCTTTCGTGTGTTTGACTGTGTGGCGTCATTTCTCCTTTGGCTTTTACTAAACGTTCTCCGCCGTCGTCTGTTTCTTGGCACGCAGCACTTGTTGTCATAGTTCTTAAGAGGGATGAAAGCTCACTCTTCAGTAAAAAAAGATAAACACATAATGTGAGACAGACAGCACAAGCATCTTCTCATTTTCCTCCAGCTCCCAGAGCTGTGATTTGCTGGCCTTACCGTCCTGGTCCTCGCATTTTTCTTGTCCTCACCCACCTTCACGCTGTCCCCTCTCTCATCATTTAATTTAATCTTAACCTTTTATTTGTCTCTTTCTACATCCAGTCACATCCTCGGGGTTCTGTGTGTGTTTTCAGCGATTTTCTTTTCTGATGTTAACTAACATCTGCAGTACCTCATGTCTTATTTGTCCCTTTATCTTCCATCTTTCGAGATTTGCTGTAACTTTCATTTAATCAATGATGTGTTCTCCATCTGTCTTCTTCTCTGTTTCAACCTTTCTAAGACATCTCCCCCTCAGCGAGCTCAACTGTTACTCTAAGAAACATCACAGCCATCATCATTCATTACTTCCGAACTTCAAATATTATTCTCGAATTCTTGTTCCTTTTAAAGTTTACCTTTGATGCCACATTTAATCTGTGAAATTTGTAAATCCCTTTCCCCTTTTCTCACATATGCACCTACTTTGCATTTTTCAGGCTCCTTTTTTCCCCCCTCGCCTCCTCCATCTTTAAGGTATAATCCTGCTTTAATTTGCTTAAATCTGTTTTCTCTCTCTCTCTTCTTATTCCTCCACTTGCTTAGGTCTCTTGATCTGACTGGCCCTTTATTCCTGGGTGGAGTCCCCAATGTGCCCGACAACTTCCCCTTCGGCAGCAGGGAGTTTATCGGTTGCATGAAAGACCTGCACATTGACAGCAAGGCGCTGGATCTGGCTGGATTTATTGCTAACAACGGGACGCTTCCTGGTCAGCGCTGATACTCTAATGTGCCGCCCTAAAATATGAATCATTGTTATTCAGTCATTTTCATTTATTTTAAAAAGTCATGGCTTCTTAGTTGGTTCAATAAACCCATGGCAATAAATGTAGCTTGCTATAATAATTTCAAAGGTTTCATTTATTGAAACCACATTTAGCAGAAAAAACACATGGACTAATCCCATCTGGTTTATTTGCCTTTAGAGCTGTAGATGTAAATTAGATTTTTGCTAATTAGCAAATACTATTGAAATAAAGCATGACTACATTCCTGAAACCTACAGGAAAATACCCGGTTTAATTGTAAATTAGATTTTGAGATGTGTAAAGGATAAGGCTGCCTACCCATCCTTTGTTCAGTGTTATGCATTCAGTCACAATGTTTCAACCATTCAAGGTGCAAAAAAAAAGATAAAAAGAAATACCTTAGAGGACGACTTCTTGTTAAGAAAAAAGTTTTTCCTATTTTAAAAGACAGAATCACAGTTGGCTTAGAAATGTGTGCTATTCCATTAGGGAAGTAGATTTAGTTTTTTAGAGGTTTTGGCATATTTGCTTTTGAAACTTCGCATTTAAGAAAAACTGTTTCAATACTAAAAAAAAAAAATTCTGTTTTCCAAATATTTTTTGTCTAGACTGTTGCAGGACATGGAAGCATATTGAAACCACTGTTTTTTGTTTTTGTCTCTGATAAAACTGCTGCCTGAACCAGAAAAGCTGGTCACTTCTCATAAAACTTCAGTACAGGATTTGCACTGCTGCGCAAATACGAAAAAAAAAAAAAATCACTGACAAATATTTGCCGCTATGGTAAAAGGTCAGCGTGTCTTGGGTTAAGGCCAGTAGCACCACACGATCTTTTATAAATACAGCCAAAAGGGCCTATAAACAGTCTCAGCCTAAAGTGTATACCTGAATGGGAAAGAAAATAGCTAACCTTATCAAAAGACAACAGCAAATACAGTAAAGATGGCAGATAACTGCAATCTTTAAATACTGAGAAAGCTACTTTTGAAAAACCTTTCATTGCTAGCCAGCTAGAAAGTTGTTAGAAAGACATCAAAATTAATATTTGGATTAAATTCATATCTCAAACCAGAAACATGGTCCTGGTCTTGTTGAAATTAATGGTGATTGAACTTTAAAGAGGAGTTATCAAGACTGCAATAAACGACAACAAAAAAATACCTATTCGTTATCGATCTGCATGAGTTGCATGTCTCTGCAGCAGTTTTACACAGAAAACCTCTTTGACTTGTGTTGTAATTTACAGGTTGCAGTGCCAAACACCCGTTCTGTAAGTCCAACCCGTGTCAGAATGGGGGTACCTGCAGAGTGAGCTGGGAGACATTCTCCTGCGATTGTCCTCTCGGATATGGAGGAAAGGACTGCAGCCATAGTAAGAGCCTTTATCTCTTTATATCCTGCCCTTAAATTTAGTAATACATGTTGTGTTAATAATTACACTAGCGTCAAGCTACAGTGATGTTAGTTTGTTGTTATCTATATATGGACTAATGATGGGTAATTACTCATGGCATTTTACCCATTCTAATTAATTCAAATAATAACTTTAATGAGGTCCTGTCGTGTACACGTTTAGGTTGAGCTACATTACAGCTACTTTTCTTCTTCAGCTGCACGTCAGCTCTGAGGTGCCACAGCATTTATTCATTGGGGCTTTCCTTTGTTCTTGCACATTTTTCAGTCTGCCCTATTATTTCCCTCTCATTCCCAGTTGAAGGGTTTTAGAAAAAATGTAAGAATGCTTGATTGTATGACCATATTCATCAGTAGGCTTAGGGCTGGGCAAGTTTAATCACAAGAAGAAAAGAACAATCAAACATCACTGGGTAACTAAAAGTATCTTTGAAACCTACTGAAACCTTTCCACTGACATATACACTCTGGACATTTGGTCTTATTTATTGGGTTCTAATTGGCCCTAGATAAACACAGACTGATTTCCCACATGGTTTGACAATCTTCTGGCCAGGTGGATGCCAGCTGGGTATTAATCTGTTATTTTTAACACTTCTTGGTTGTAAGCTCAAACATCCAACTCTAAAGGGAAATCATGTAGTGGAGCACGCTTGTTTTTAAAGGGAACTAAAAGAAAATCAAAGATTCCTTCTTTGTAATCATGGCTATTACGTTGCTACTACTTCTTTCTATTCAATACTTTACAACAGCCCAAAATATTTAGGAAGGTAATTGGGTTTCTATAAAATGCAGCACTTTCTGTTCCCAATTTTCGTCTCGTACTTTTCGCCTTGCAGCCATGCCACACCCACATCGCTTCCTCGGGAACAGCGCTCTGTGGTGGGACCTGAAGAATGACGTCACCATCTCCACCCCCTGGTATCTGGGCTTGGTGTTCAGAACCAGAGCACGAGAGGGGACCTTGCTGCAGGCCCAGGCTGATAAGTACACCAGTCTGCTGTTCCAGGTGAGTATATGCATATGGTTTGTTTCTCATGAGCTCGACAGAGCCAATACTTACAAACAAAACAAAACAACGATGAGCAGAAGTATGTTTTTCCTGTTGTATCATACAGTCACTATGCATGCACAAACACAATATAATTTGGCCACAAAGACCAGCCTCTCTTTATGTACTTTCTGTAAGCCTCACAGTCATGTTGACCCTGATTCTATGTATTTGCTTTGAGCTGGGATCATAGTACTACTATACAGAGTGATGTTGATTGATCCCCACTACAACGGCGTTTGTGAAAAAACATGATTTCTGCGTCACTTTCACTATCAGTAGTTATTTTCCAGGTCAATAGTGACTTAAAGGCTACGCTCTCCGTGGTGCTGAACATATGAATGGTTGTACGGCAAGGCAAGTTTATTTGTAAAGCACATTTCAGTAACAAGCTAATTCAAAGTGCGGTGCAAGAAAACATACAAAGGAAGGCACATTGCAGTGGAATAGTAGCAACAGGTCAAGATATATGACAAGTTGGACTACAAACTTAACATTCAAAAGCAACTCTAAAAAAATAGATTTTTAACCTTGATTTAAACGAACTCAGGCTTTCAGCACTTTTACTGTCCTCTGGGAGTTTGCTCAAGATAAGTGGAGCATAAAACCTAAATGCTGCTTCTCCGTATTTGGTTCTGGTTCTGGATATGCAGAATAGATTTGAGCCAGAAGACCTGAGTGGTCTGGTGGGTTGATACACTGATAACAAGTCT
This sequence comes from Fundulus heteroclitus, assembly GCF_011125445.2. Lineage (NCBI taxonomy): Eukaryota > Metazoa > Chordata > Actinopteri > Cyprinodontiformes > Fundulidae > Fundulus > Fundulus heteroclitus. Next base: position 12,662,747 of record NC_046361.1, read on the forward strand.
GTGATGTATTTAGGTGCTAAGCCATTCAGGGATTTATAGACTAACAGAAGTATTTTAAAGTCTTTTGTCTGAGATACAGGTGATGTGCTCTACTTTCTTTGGCTTAGTGAGGAAGCAGGTAGCAGCGTTCTGGATGAACTGCAGTTGTCTGATTGACCTTATTGCCAGGTCTGTGAAAACACTGTTGCCGTAATCAATTCAACTAAAGATAAACATATGGATTAGTTTTTTTCCTGCTGATCTCAAAAAACTATCTAGGGGGATTTGCTGAACAGGATTTGATCTAGCAAATCATCTTTAGTTTTTTCTACAAGAAAACTAATTCTGCAAGGAGGGGTATTTCTAAAATTATACATAAATATTAAGTCTAGGACATTTTCTTAGTTCTGTTCAATTTGCATTCTATTGTTAGATCAAATGTTTCTGAGAAAGATCCTGATTATTTTTGTTTTTTTGTTTTTACAGCATGGGTTGCCGTTGTTCTGATAGTCCATGCATTGAAAAAAGCTGTTTTTGTGTTTTGATGTTCCTGCCTTGGCAATGAAGCTGAAAAAGTTAATTGGAATAATTAGAAATAAAAACATAAATAAAGAAATATACATATAATGTTGGTATTGTTGTAGATGCAAGAATGTCTTCAATATTTTTTTAAGAATAAATCCAGTGGGATATTTTAGGAGAAGGTTTTTGCCTCAACTATTGTGAAAACAAGGAGAAGGACCTTAAAGCGCAAAACCGCATACTTTTGACCATAGTGAAAAATATTTGTAGGTTGGATATTGGATATTTGCGCTGCACTGATTCATCTAATTAATCTTTGGCAGAAGAGTAAAATGAGAGAAAGCCTCGCTAGCCTCCGCAGGTCTGATATAGGTTAAATACAGCGTGCCCATTGGCGTATGGAGAGAGGAAATGTCCTTTTTCTTTGCTTTTGTTTCCTTCAAGCATGTTTCATGATCTGTAAATAGTAAGATTATATTTCAATTTGATCCACTCCGTTCATGGTGGTAGTTACTAATGTAGTTACTCTTCAGGTCTGTCAGAGTAAACCTTCTGGTTTGTTTTTGCTCTTGTCCAATCAGTGAACAGCAGTCTGTTCATGTCACAACTCGGCCCTAGTCCACCCTAATCGGCCCGGCTCCGGAGCAGGGTTGGAAAAAGTCGGGCCGGGACTGAAAAAAAGCTGTTGCTGTAATGCTCTCAGGCGGGCGGACCCGAGTAGTGACGGGCCAAATGGAGCTGGTGTCAAAGGGGCTTAGATGACCAAAAATTATTGAACAGAGAATATTTAAATCTTGTTGATCTATAACATGACAGTTAGAAAATGCATATTGGTTAGAATAAACACAAAGACTTGTTTGTGGTCATTTATTGCATAATGTGCCATATTATCACTTTCAAAAAACACGAACTGGCATATTATATAATAACCACCACAAATTGGAATAATGTTATAATATTATGGGACAGAGACTATTACAAAATGCATCCATGGATTTTATTACATTTTGCGATGATTATTACAAAATGCGGTTTAAGTGTTGCTTCATTACATTTTTAAGTCAGACTGTATTACGTTATTACATAATGTGGCATTAGAAATAATGTAGTTGGGGGTATTTTTTAGCATTATCTTGGGTAAAGCAACTAGTTTTTGTGCAAGTACACTTGGCTACATTATTCCTCATTCACAATAAACATATCACCGTTTTTATGCAGGGGTATTATTATATATTATATCCCTGAGTAAATGCAATTGATGGATAATGTCTGTTTCAGAAGATGTTTGCTAGCAATGCTTTCCACCGTTCTGTGTTTAAAAAATTCTGTTTCAAGTCCTGCTGAAGATGGAAATAAATAATTTCTCTCACTACTGCTATAATGTGACTATTACCCTTATTTTCCTTATTACTTAGCAGTTTGATGCCATTTTGACGCTATGCTGTTTATTTTAGACTAAATCCTGCCAGAGGCCACATAATGTAAAATATGCTGTCTGGAGGCAGCTAAATGTGTTTGCTACAGTTCCACTGGCAGTGACAATAACACATAATGCTCAGCATTACACAATGGCGATCTATTTAGTGTTTAATGCCAAATTATTTCTGCTGTGTAATTTAATTTAATAAAAGCTTTTTTACTTATTGTAAAGCCAATAAAAGCTTTAAATTCTGTGAATATTGCCAGGAGAGCCGCCAAGTCATTAGATTTCATGCCCTCGCTTTCTCAGATGCACAAGCATATTCGTGGGATCAGTTTTTCCCCTCGGCCTTTCTCTTGTGTTTACGCGGTTTTACTGTAACCACATTCTTCCATTTCTCACAGGTGATAAACGGTCAACTAGTGTTCTCAATATCCCGCGGATCCACCAGACTAGTGCGCTTGCGACTGGATCAGGTTCAAGTGGCAGATGGCCGGTGGCACGACCTCCAGCTGGAGCTGCGAGACGTCCGCAGCGGCCGTGAGACGCGCTACGTCGCCACTCTGCGGCTCGACTTTGGACTCTATCAGGTAAAAGTCATTGTACAGACCTTTAGCTAGAAATGATCATGGACTCAGCAACTAGGTCAACATTCTTGGGTGTTCATATTTGAACATCTATAGACACCATGAATTACTTTCTTTACATTTGCAACGTAAATAAAGATAAAAAGATGTCCAGAAACATTTGAAATCTGTGATTCAGTGTTATTAATTTTTTATCTGTCATTTTGGCCCACCAGGGTATAAACCTCAGTTAAATAGAAATGTTTTCAGAATGCACAGGTTTTCTAAAATCCCTGCACAGAATCAGACTCCCTGAGATGTGGAACACTAATCCTAGTTTGCCTAATCTCTGCTGGATTACTGTGTCAGATTATGATGGATGATGTCTGTTTGATGTGTGTGTCTGAATGGGTTTGCATGACGCATGGTGCAGCCCATGAGTGCAGAGAAGCAAAAACGTTTCATTATTTTTGGCTTGGCTGAAGTAAAATAAATGCTTGTTTCATGTTGCTGGGATTCTTAAATGATCGGCTGTTGCATAATGCCTTTCATCCCCTGGCTGATGTTAACCAGCATGTTCCTCAAAGTGCGTTAGAAACACAGAGAGAATAACTGTAACAGAAAGCATTTGTAGATTGGAAATAAGTAAACATTGTAGGAGAAAATTGTGGCGTCTTTGCAGGGATTACAAGACGTATCTGAGCATCTTCGCCTGCTGCTGACACAATGATGAATGGAGCTCATTGATTTTATGTTCATTCTTCCTGAGAGCTACTCACCTTGTCGGTTTTTGCTTCTGTTAGCGCTACCATCTGCATACTGACCTTTGTTCAGTTACTGAAGTTTGTAAAAAGAGGAAGAGTCAGACATGCCTTCAGAGGAATATTACTGTCCCACCGCAAAATAGTTAACTGTTTAACATTTTGTCAAGTTACAACCATGGGCTTCAGTGTATCTAATTTGAATTTTCTGTAATAGACCAGTGTTATGGCTGCAGTGGGTCTCTACCTTATTTTCCTTGTAGGGTTCAGAGACAGGCCTTCTTCTGGTGGGATGCATTTCCCTTATTGGTGCTCTGCTGCTTTAAAGCTGCTATGCATGCAGCAGAGGAGAGGCTCTCTTCCTGCTCTCCCTCCTCAGCACCCCGTTTGGTTTGGTTTGTAGCTTATCTTATGGTTGGGTTTTGTTAGGTTTGTTTTGCATTTGCTTATTTCTGGTTAGTTATGGGTTTTGCATTAATCCATTTTGGTTTCTTATTTCAGGTATTCCCTCTTCAGGTTTTATTTCTTTAGTATAATTTGAATTTAACCAGAAAATCCTTGTGTGGTCTCCCTTTAATCTTATCCCACCAAACGAGCCTGGTGGACGTAATACCAGGTTAAAGAGTGCGTCTGAAAAGTGCCTTTTGTGTTTGCTTTTAGTCCACTTTACACCCCAAATTAACTGTAGTGCATAAATAACATAAGAAGAAAACATCCACCTTTATATTAATTTTAGTCTAAATACAGCAGCTCTATTAAATTCAGCCATCCATTGTCTTCCGCGTATCTGAGATCCAGTTGCAGGGGCAACACATGTCTCTCTTCACGCAGCAAAGTCTTCCAGCTAATTCTGGGGGACCCAGAATGATCCTTAGCTCATGATCATAGGTGAGTGGTAAATTGAGAGCTTTGATTATGGTTCAGCTCTTTTTTTCACCACAGCAGACCAGAGCAGTGCCCACATTAATGCAGACAACCCCCAGTATCTCTGTTCATCTCCCCTTCCATCCTACCATCACTTGTGAACAGCATACCGACATATGTAACCTCCTCCGTTTGAGGCAGAGACTGACCCCCAACCTAGAGAAGGGAGGCCATCTTTTTCCCGTCGATAACCATGGCCTCAGATGTAGAGAACCCGACGCCTATCCAGGCCTTTTCTCTCCCAGAACCACAACATCCACAAAAAGCAAAGATGAAGTCCTGAGGTTCCCAAAGCAGACACCACATTATCTACAACTACCCCGTGAGATCCTGTCCATGAACAGCACAAACAGGATCGGTGAAAAGGGGCTTTCTAGGCGGAGTCAACGCGCACTGAGAACAGGTCCCACTTTCTGTCAGCTTGATACAAGGATTGAATGCACTTATAGGCCGCCCATAAACCCCGTACACCCACAGTTCCCCCGACAAAACACCTCAGGGGACTCAGTCCTAAGCCTTCTTCAGATCCACTAAATACATTATAGACCAGAGAAACATCCCTTGACCCCTCAGCAATTCTGCGAGGGTAAAGATCGGATCCACTGTTCCACGAACAGGACGAAAGCTTTTATTCAAGTATAAATGGTACACTCCACAAATCAGGCCTTTATGGAAGAATGGCAAAGAGAAAGTCTTCTGCACTGTGCCTCTAACCATATAGGGTACACATCAAACACGCGGAAGAAGATGCTATTGACGGATGAGACCAACTGTGACTCTCTGGGCGATGTAACGTGGACATCCCCCTGAACACACTACCCCAGTAATGAAGCATAGGGGTGGCAGCATCATGCTGTGGGGTTGCTTTACTTCGTCAAGGACTGTTAGAGGCTGAAAAAGAATTGAGATCAGGGTGGAGCTCATGCCTTTTAGATTTCTAGCTATGAAAAAAGCATACTTTGTGTAATTTTTCTCTCATTTCACAAATAATGCACAACATTTTTGCAAAAAAATATATTTACAAGTTACTTTCAAATCTACAAAAAAAAGTGAAATGCTTTAAGGGGTTTGAATATATTTGCAAGGCACGGAATCTTTAAATGGTTTATTCTTGCATTTTTCCATTGTCTTTCACTGGTTATTCCTTCGACTTGACCCTTCTGTAATATTAACCCGTTTACATTACAATGGTAAAATGATCCCATCAAATTAACCCCTTCACTCCTCTGTCGTTGCTTCCCCCCTTCTAGGGAACAGTGATCGTGGGAAGTGAGATTCATGGCTTGAAGGTGAAACATCTCCATGTTGGAGGAGTGCTGGGCTCTGGGGAGGTTCAGAACGGGATAAAAGGATGCATACAGGTGAGGAAGAATTGTTCAGGTTTGGTGGATGGATAGAAGGAAGCTTCAAATGTCAGAGGAAATCTGACATTTCTAAGCTTGCTTCTTACTTCACTTTAACGTGATCCCTTCTCTACCTACAGGGGGTTCGTCTGGGTGTGAGGCCAGATGCCCCCGCGCTCCCCCGCCCATCCAGAGTCATGAAAGTAGAGGCTGGCTGTAGTGTTGGAAATCCCTGTGTCTCGTCTCCTTGTCCTGCTCACAGCCGCTGCACCGACGTCTGGGAGCGCCACACCTGTATATGTGAACCCGGTGAGCGCACACACGGATAGAAATTGTTTTCTACATGACATTTTGCTTCAGGTAGCTGTACATAATAGCCTGCCTTTGTCACTGTGATATTTGAAAGGCCTGGCCAGCTGAGAAAAGAAAATAGGATTGTATACAATAATAAAAGAACAGTCGCTCCTGGGCAGCTAAGGGTCAGTTTTCCCCCTCTACCAATTCCTTCATATCATAATTTGTTGACTTTTTATCCCGTTCTACTTCTATTGAGGTCTTGTAGCCAAACCATTTCATACCAAAGTACATAATCATTGCCCTTCAGTAACTTTTCTTGGGAGTTAAGTCTTTCTCATGAGTAAAGAGAAAAATAATCATAAAAATACTGAACTCTTGAAAATTTAGCTACCTTTATGTTGATTATGGGAGATTCTATATTCAACACTTTTATAATCAAATATGGTTCTTATTCTCTGTTCACTTGAAATAAGAGCGACTACCCATCAACCCAATAAACTCAGAGCTTCTGCGAACAGGGTCAGAAAAACACATATTTACTAAATACTGATTATGGGAAATGGTTTTCAGTCATCGGTTGTCAAAGCAGGTAAGAAACATCCCCCCTGGTGGATACAACTTTTAAATCCTTTACTTTGGGTAATGAGCTGGTGTGAAGCAAAAAAATCTTTTTGTTGGTTACCCTGCTTATCATTTGAAAATACTTTTTGCTATTAAATGTTTGGCATGTGCTGGAGCTTTATTGAACTTAGACAAAACGGTAAACAACGTTGAAAACAAAATGAGATGCAGTGATTTTATGAAAGCTTAGTCCAATTTCAGTGGTTACATCCTTTGAAGGCCTCATTTATAAGCCGTTTACATCACAGCAAGGCGTGGAAGGCCGTCCAAATTTAAAGGCTCCTCCAAATGCAGCCGATAAATGTGTCCTTCTGTTCAACAGATTTAAAGGAGGTGTCTGGTGTATCCTTCATGGATTAATTGAGCAACAAAAACTGTGATTAATATTTGCTATATTACAATTTAGGGTATAGAAAATAACCTTTTAAAGAGGTTTTCAGGCCATAATGTAGCTGTGTAAAACTCAAATGTCTGCCGAGTCTATCAAGACATCACTTAAAGGGACAGTGGATGATTTTTTTGAAGAGCTTACCTGCTCTTTTGCAGCTCAGGGGGATCGCGTGATATAATCTCCCAAATACACTCAGCTCGGCGTGATCGAAGACCAGCCTTATTAATTAAATACACCGATCTAACAGCAACTTTAACAGCCTCATATTAGAACATGTACTCACATTAATGAACTCTGCGGTCACATCTGAGCGATCAGCAGGTTTAGCATCTGCCTCAGTGAACACCAACGTTCATACTGTGTACCCAGCAACATTCCAGTCTTTTCCCTCATATATTTTTTAAAGTTTTTTTTTTCTACACTGGATCTTGGACCATTCTGTATTGTTTCACTGTGAGATGCTAATAGCCATTAGCCATTTCCTTGTTTTATACCATGCTGCGCAGTGTTGTGCTTCCTCTGTTATTAAAAATTAACACAAAAAGCTTTTTTACTAACAAATTGAGCAAAAACAAAGCATAAAACATCAAAATAATAACTAATACTTCAGCAGGACATGATAATCTTTCAGAAAAGCTTTGTATGTTGGCACGGTGATGGCGCAGTGGGTAGTCCTCTACTCCTCACCTAGAACCTTAGTGGAAGACTAAGGTTCTAGGCTTTAGTCCTCGACTAAGGTTCTGGGCATGCCGTGGTCCTTTGCCGCATGCCTCTCCCCCTCTTCCACCCCCCTTCCTGTCAGCCTACTGTATTAAAAGCGAGCCACTAAAGCCGCCAAAAAAAAAAAAAAAAAAAGCTTTGTATGCAACCAGAGTGAGCTACTCATGTATGACAAATTCATATTCCATTTTAGCTCGAAAAATGTGCTTTAAGATTATGCTTCTTATATTATTTTTTGGGGGTGTTTCTGCAGGGTCTCGAAAAGTATTTAAAAGTCTAAAATTCAATTATCTCAAATTTAGAAAAGTTTTAAAAAGCTAGAACTTGGCATTAAAGATCTTACATTATCTTTAGTTAGTTAGCTCCTAAATTTCTAATTTGTTTTTCATTCATTGCTTGTTTTAATGGCTTGTGCTGTTTTACGAAGTTACAGCTTTCATTTACCCCAGATGCTGTAGTTCTAACTATGGGATTTAGGCATCATTATAGTTTGACAAAACCAGAGAACTCTTAATAGGGCAGTGAACAAACCTGTCAGAAATAATTTAAAGTCAAACATTCAGCCTCATAATAAACCTGTGAAAATAGTCTCACAAAAAGTGGTGCTTTATAGTTTCTGCAGGGGAAAGAAAATCAAAACGTTCTGATTAGGTATCTAAATCCAGCTCCTTTGTCATGATAAAAATATAAATTTAACAAAGTTTGGACTGAAATGAGAGTTTCCAGTAGTTGACTAAAATCCCTAAACAAAAACTAACTGGTATGTGGCTTTCTGTTTACTGTGTTCTTTGCCGTTGAGGCAAGGGAACAAATTGGTGTAAAAGAACTGGAGTCAGATGTCAGAGTAGCAAACCTTCAGTAAATAAGCTTATGATTTCCTTTCTTGAATAAAAAGTTAAAGATAAGCTTCTACGTTAGTGAGTTTTTAGGTTATCTTTAGTTATTTTGCATGATTCATACACCTAGATATACAGATCTTTAAAAGGTCTTACAAATTCTGAAATGTAACTTACTAAATATTGTACAAACTTTGAGGTGCTCCTCTTCCCTGCTTCCAGATCCAGTTGTTTTAAACCTGCATTACTTTGATTTTAAATATGGGAATATTGAGACAAGTAAAAATTGTCTTGTTGTTTTCCAAATTACGAAGATCATCACACCTGACATTAATTACGTTTCCATTGTGTTTTTCATTTTGAAAAGTGTCTGAAAGAAACTGAGCATCATGTTAATTCTCCAGAGGAACGGGAAGTCATTGATTACTCATTAACACTTCCGACATGCTCTGATTAGCTGAAAAAAAGAACAATTTATAAAAAGGCTCAATTTAAATGTATTTTGCAGGAATTGTTAAGGTCCCTGATAATTATGGCACCATTGATTTTGCAGTTAGTTCTTTTTGTTCCTCAAAGAATGAAAACTCTCAAATTAATGTTTGAAATTTCTAAAATCTTTTGTGACATTTTTCTACTGCAACAGAAGCCTTTTTAAGGGGAATCTTCGCCAAGGTCATTAATAATTGTGAAGGGGTATTGTATGGGTCCTTCAGGTCAGTGAAGTTGTCTTTGGCATTGACATAAAAAAGTTACAGCAAAGTGATGCAGGAAATCTAGCGTAGTTTCTGTTTCAGTTTATTTATTTACTTAGCCGACTCACAACCCATGTTGTCTCAAGGCACTTTTAAAAAATAAATTAAATCAAACAGATTCAAATTCAAGTACATATATGCCAACTGATTCCTGCTATCAAACAATGCAGTCAAGTTGGGTTTATTATTCAAATTGTTTAAACAGTTTTCTAAGGTTAATTCTGTAGAGTCCATTGAGTAATTTTCAGCATTCACTCCTCCTGGATGAGATTTTAGCGACAGTAGACAGTCGCTTGCATTGTTGTTGACTTTGCTACAATCCCTCATGCTGAGCATGTATGTGGCGACTGTGGAGAGGAACACTCCAGTTTAACAGGAAGAAACCTCCAGCAGAACCAGTGTGAATGGCCATCTCCAATGACTGACCGAGGGTTTAAGAAGACAGAGCATACACACAAAAAGAACACAGAAGCACTGAAACGGGAGTGCTTTCTATGTGAAAGAAAAGTAAAACGGTAATAGCAATACTAGCTCCTTTAGTGGCTTCATCTAGGAGAGAAACACAGCTAAGCAGAAAAGCTCTGAGACAGTTTTTAAGTCTGGAGGATGAAAGAGAGGACATACAGAGAGTAAAAGCTCAGCTAATAGCTATGTCTAGAAGAGAGACAGGGTTAATCACTGAAAAGCAGGGCCAAATGTATCATCTATAGAAGGAAAAGATGAAGTTGTTGGTAGCAGTAGCTCAGATGATGCTAAGCATAAAGTTAAAAGCTGAAATAATAGCAAGCAATGCAAAATTGTAGAGTTGTAGGAGAACGTAGCAGAGTAAAGAAAAGTCATTATGTCCTCCAGGAGCCTAAGCGTATAGCAGCATAACTACAGGGATAGATCAGGGTAAGCCTAGTCTTAAAAGTAGACAGGGTCACATGGACTAAAACTGGGAGTCTGATAGCTAGAAGACCTGCCTCCCATTCTACTTTTAGACTATAGGAACCACCAGTATGTTTGCACTCTGAGAGTGAGGTGGTCTGTTAGGAACATACGGGGCAATGAGATCTCTGATAGATAATGGAGCTTGATTATTAAGGGCTTTCCATGTAAAAAGGACACTTTTAAATTATATTCTGTTTTAAACAGGGAGCCAGTGAAGGGAAGCTAAAATAGGAGAAAAATGTTTTCTCTGTTTAATTTCCATCACATCTTGCTGCAGCGTTTTGGATCGGCTGAAGGTTTTTAACTGTTTTTTTTGTGGACTTCCTGGTAGGAAAGAGAGTAAGAAAAAATAATTACATGCCCATATCTCCGTAGGTGTCTGCCAGTGCTCTGACTGGGTTAAATTGGATAACTGATATTTGGCCAAACATAATGAGCTTTCAGTCACTTGAGAGCTAGAAAAAGAGGTTGAGGCCATGTTAACTTCCAAATCCCGTTTGTTAGGTGAATATAACGAGGTCGAATTATTATGCCAGAGAAAAAATATGATTAAAGGAAGAAATGGAGGAGGGAGGAGAAACAGATGAGAGAAAATGGAAAACATGTTACTTGTAGAGAGATGAGGAGATAAAGAGAAACAATAGGAAGGGGAAAAAAATGGAGAGGAGGAACAAAGGCACCAGAATTTTTTAATGATTAATGAGTTGGAAAAAAAAAAATTATGTGGCAGAAACTGTGCAAAACTGAAAAGAAAGTTTTCAGGCAACACCAAAGAAAAAAGAAAAGCTCAAAAAAATCTCAGCAAATAGCCTGAAAACTTGTGTGACACATTGGAAATAGATGCAGTGAAAGGCATGCACAAAAGTGCAGGGAAATTAGAATGACAGCTGCACACACAGCAGAGAAACAATTGTGAAAGCTGAAGAGAGAGGATGAACAGACATCTGGTAATAATTCAGAGAGTTACAACAGCTGTAGTTAAGTTCTGCAGGTACCCATTAAACATGCAAGACCAACTGAGCAGAGATGATTAAGGCATATTATTCACACTTATGATTAAAGGATTGAGATGAAAAAAAAGGTCTGATGGCATATTTATGAAAAAAGAACATGGAGAACAGAAAAGGAAGACAACTCCATTATTCCACCAGACAGCTCATACTCTTTAGTGACCTCCTTTCATTGTCTGATGCTTTGTCATCCTCAGACACGTCTGCAAGCGTTCTTCTATCTGGTAGAGCTAAGTCACCGTAAAACTACTTACTTAAAGTATTTTTTTTCCCGTTTCATTTAGACAAAATAAAATGCACAGTTAACCAATCATGTTTGCTGTGAATCCAACGCTTCAACTTCTAGTTCTGATAATAGAAACAGTACCAAGCGTCACATGAGTTATTGTTGCCAAACATTTTCAAACACTTTTTTTAAAACTGTAAATGCAAAGTGACTGGACGAACCCTCTATTACAGATGGACTCTTTTTGCCGTAGGAGGAACCTTATTGTGTTCTTTGTTCTTTTGTTGCGAAAGTGCTCTTAAATTCTGATACAGCTGAAGCTATAAACAGCTACGCTAATCTCTAAGTGTCACCATCGCTGATTGTTTTCGCACCTCAACCCCGTTTGTTCATGTCTGCCAGATTAGGGTTTTGATTACTCGGCAACAAATCTCCATTTATGGATTTTCACTGAATATTAATCCAACCTCACCAAGGTTTTACTGCCTCCTCCCAGAACATAAACTTTTGCTGTTCTTTGAGAAGCCAGTGGACTACGTGCGTAAAATCATTTGAAAATTTTCATTTTTAGACATTTAGTGTAACAAATCATTCATGAAGACATTAGGAGGTGATGATGAATTAAAGTCTAAGACCTTTAACAGTGATACCTGGAAATATTTTCCAGAGTTTGATCCTCTGAGGCTGTGGTCCTCATCCAGAAAAAAAGCAAGAGAGCTGTAAAGAAAGATATGCTCATGATGCAAGACAATTCAGTTTTGTAATTGTTTCTGTGCTGTGTTAATCAGTAAAGATTTGTTATACAATGTAAACTTATGTGTGCTTTCAGATTAAGTTTCATAAAAGTTTTTAAAAGATTTGTAAAAGACATCAAACCAAAAAAAATTTAGTTAAAAAAAAAATCTTTCATTTTTTTTATCCACCAAACATTAATCTATTTTCGGTACCAATAAATACCACCCCCCCCCCCCCCCCCCCCCCCCACAAAAAACAAAAAGTATTTAATTTTGAAGATATAAGATATAATGTATCTGTGTAAACTATCATTTCTACATGGGGTCGATATGTTTATCTTCAACACCTACTTGCTCAACTAGCTAGCATTGCTAAAATATAAGTTTGTATGTATAGTCCAGAGAACATGGATCCATATGTGATCTCTGAGATATCTCTGAGATATCCAGAAGGCTGCTGCCATTTACCAATCCAGCCCATTTCATGAGAGGTTGAAAGCTGAAAAGGATAAAGGAGAACAGCATGGTTGTACTCTTTTCTGTCTTCCTGTTATCTGCTGGAAGTTTTGCTCTCTCCCTCACAACAGGATTTGCAGACCTATCTTTATGTTGTCTTAAAATAGACACCTCTTGTGTGTCTCCTTACTTATTTTAAGAAAATAGTTGACGTTTAGTCTTTTTAGCACACCAGGTTCCACACAGAACAATGTTGTTTTTTTAGCAGGACTTACGCAATTTCAGTTGTTTCAAATCACACGTGTTCAGGTAGAAAACTGAAGTGTTTACTATATATGTGTAGATCAGAAGTTTATTTGTGCCCAAGTCTTTTAATTTAAAACGTCTTTTTTTTTTTTACAGTGCACCATTAGACAGTTACAAGGAAGGTGACTGTGTAACACTCGTAAAATAATTTCTACCCGCAGGAAGTTGCTGGCCAGTAGCAGTTTTTGTTTGATCAGGGATCAAAAAGTTTAAGACAATAACAGAGTGTGACTGAAGACTCGTCCTGTACAGCTGCAGTAAGAGCTGCTACAGTAGCATCTAATTTTAGTTGATTGGAGGAAGGTTATAAGAAAGTTAGCAACGAAAGAGAAGTTGATCAAAAGAAATTAAAGATCAAAGTAAAACAGGATGCTGTGAAATAGAAATGAATGTGCTTTGAATGAAGGCTATAGAGGGTAATTGTAGTAGAGCCTCAGGTCTGAGAGCGTGGGGAGGAAGCAGAGAGGCTCTGTATCCCTACAGCATCTTCTACTAGCCTGCAAGGAAATGCTAACACCCTGACTCATTAACACGGAGCGCACATATTCACACCTAGATAGGATTACAGATACACAAACAGGCACACGCTGATCTGCAAAACTTAATGTTCACACACCTATTTACTGTAAACTCACAAGAGTATCGTTCTCATTATCGTTATGTTTCATCAGCACAATAAGCATTAAAATTTAAACGTGTTATACAATGAATGCTGCTTAGAGACAAATCAAACTTTAATAAATGTAGATGGGGGGGGGGGGAGAGGAGAGGTGCCCTGTGAATAATTCTCTTTCATTTGCGTTTGTGTGTTTTTAGCCTCATGCTGAGACAAGCTTAATAAGTCTCACACAGCTGACAGTTACTCAGATTTTAGCGATACGGCCTCCTACGTGGAAAACAGATGCCTTCTGTTTAACATACACTCACACTGAGACAAGGCTCTGCCAGCAAGGGAACAAAGATATGAGTTTTCTGAACTCCTCACTCTGTGTGGATCTCGACGTATGCTCATGCTGAGGTTTGCTTACCTTACACAACAGCGTCAGCCAGTCGCCACCGACTAATCCGCTGTAAGAAAATTGGGCCTAAAATGATAAATTGCAGCCATGTTTTCACTGAATTAAGTTCCAACATAATTACACTCTACACAGCGCGTCTGTAGATGGACTCATTTACAGATTTACGTTTCTTTTTATTTTTTAAATTGAAGTAGTGTAGTAAGTAAATTCTATTTTTATATAAAAGCCCAACCAGAGACAGGAGTTAAAAACTAGCATTAGCTATAAACTTTATATGCGACAATTCAGTGACATGCTTTGTTTAGTCACTATGTTTGTTGGGATTGTCCCTGTCAAATAAAGAATAATTGAATAAAATTAAGGCGCAGTTCCACCGACCCTACTCGGTTTAGCTCACCCAGTTCCACTCTTCTCTACTCGGTTTATCTTTGAGCAGTTTGTGTTTCGACCAGCCTAGAAATGTCTCAAAGATGGAAACGCCTCCTGAGGGTGGCTTGAGCCATCCACCCGCCTCACGCCCTTTAAAGAAATCTGCAAGAAATGGTAAATGATTTTAAAAAAAAAGTATAAATAAAACAAAAAAAATACAAAGAATATTTGCATAATTGTATATCCTAGATTGTCTTGGATTTTTTTTAAGGATAACGTAATCCACTGGCATAAATATCTGGATCACACATCGGCTTAACCTGTACTTCTCTATCTGCCTGCACAGTTCTCAGCGTGTGCGCGAGAGAGACAGAAGCAGAGAGGGAAGACGAAGCTCCAGTTTGAGTTAAAATTTACAGCTTTATTAGATATTTTGCTTTAGCCATGGTGGGAGCAACAAGGACGCATTAATGGCACAAAAGATTTAACCGCATTGAAATTATTTTTATTGGTTTTGAGCTGCTCCCCCAGGGTGCTCTGAGTCAGAAAGGCAGACAGCCGCTCCCTTGTCCATCCACCGCAAGAGGTGGATGGATGGACACTTCAGAGACAAAACTTAACACCTTTCAGTGTATAATGAGAAAAGGCCTGGATAAATCCGCAGAAGGGATACTGGGTAGAAGTGTCCTTTTTCTTTTCTTCACTTCAGGCGTGGTATATGGTTTTTAATTAATAAAATTATATTTTGGTTTGACCCACTCTGTTCATGGTGGTCCTTAATATTAATGCCATCACTCAGTTATTCTGGCCTTCCCCAGAGAAAAACCTAATTTCTCCTTGCCCCTCGGCCAATCACTGAAAAGCACTATGTTCACTCAAAACTCCTCTCGAGTCAGCTCGGTGTGACTCTGCTGTTGAGTAGGGCCAGAGAAACCCAGGCTGGCCCTGAAAATAACTGCTCCTGAAACATTCACAAGTGGGCGGAGCCAAGTGGTGCCAGTCAAACTGGGCCTTTGGAGGTAGTGAGGCTGTTTTTTGTGATGCTAGCAGCTGCATTTTGCTTAGCTTCATCCCTGTCAGGATTTGCCCTGATGAACCCGAACACACGGAGCTTCGTTTAAGAGAGTTTACTGAAGGGTTTTGGTGGTTGTGGAAGAAGAGAACCAGAGTCTTACTGGGGTGGAGCAGGTGGGAGATGAGAGCAGGAGCTGGAGGACTGGAGAGCTGCCGGTGCTGCGCTGAGAGCCAACAGCACAGCAGAGAGGCGCAGGAACTCTGGCAGCCAGACGCAGGAAAATCTCCGACTGGCAGACTAGGGAGCGTTGATGCTCAGACAGACATGGGAGAATCTCTGACTGAGTGCATCAGATGATTGAAGATAGACCAGCGGCAAAGAGCTGACTGAGGAGGGTTTAAGTAGTGAGGCTTGCAGGTGGAAAGAGTCCAGGATGATTAGTGGCTGAACAGGTGCAGGTGATTAGTGGAGTGGAGACAGAGCTGGATGGGAGAAGGAAGGTGCTGGAAAGGCTCACCGTGACAATCCCTCTGGGAGAAAACACGACAGAGAAATTATGTATGAGTTTCAAGCCACGTTTTCTGGGCAGGATCCTACAGGCAGTGCCGGTTCTGCTCAAATTGCTGAATCAGGTTAAAGATGTTCTCTGTGACAAATAACGGCACACCTTAGAATGCCATTTATTGACCAGGATTGATATCAAATTTAGAAATGTTCTAGTTGGCAAGTCTTATTTAGCTATATGACTATGAAAAAAACCTTCAATAAACGTTTTAACCAGTGTTGCATTTGAACATGATGGGCAAATTAGCACAGAACCATTGGATTTTATGTTGTATCCCTTTTTTTCCAGAAGACACACAATTTATTCCTATTTATTTATTGAATCTTTTCAAATCCCAGAAGCTAAGTGAAATAAAATGAAAACAGAAGGAAGGAAGATTATAGCACCAACAAGAAAATATACAATAAGCAATCAGCTCAAAACCTGGCATGCATTTGGTGATTCTGCACGCCTCAGACCTCGTGTCTGGTCTTTGGTGGGTCGGACACTTCCTCTTTCCTGCTTTACTTGTTGACTTTTCCTTATAGTAAAGCACATATTGCACATTGTTGTGAGGATTACAAATTAAGTATTGCATGGTCACAGTGAGAATAGATAAAGACCCAAGAAAAACTTTAAAAGACTTTCTGAACTATGAAGAAGTTCAACACAACCTGGAATAATTTTAATTATTTCCCTCAGCAACAAAAACTGAAGCTGCTTTCATTGATGCTTGCCTCTTGATGTTGGTATATCAAAAGACGAGTGTCAAAGTAGGTCAAAACGGGAGGAAATGAAAAGTTTTTTATGGAACATCAATTCTTTTCATTTCTATAACGCACGTGTGTTGCCTTTGATCTGCTTTTCATTTTGTATAGTGCGTGCTTAATGGGATGAAGGATGTATAATTTACAGTGTTCTACTGCAAGAGGATAGGATACCTTACTGATGCTGTCACCTTATCGTATAAGTTCACATATTTCATATGGTTACACCAAAGCTGTATCACAGGTAATAATTTTAATCACAATTATTTTGTAGTGTTATTTCTGTATAGCCCCACCAAATTATTTATGCTCAACAGTAGGTGGCTTTGCATGACGCTTGCTGCCTGCATCACACTACTCAGTATCAACAGGCCCTAAACTAAAGGGCTATTTCACAGTTTTCTTTAATGAGTCTAGGTTGCTTTTGATCCCCTCTTGCTTAAAATCCAATATCCTGGGACTGATCAAATTTAAAGGAGGTAGCTACAAGTTTAATCCCTCCCGGGCTGTAGGTGGCGTACTTGCGCATGCACATTCTCGTTCCTACCTTCAGTTGTACTGTTTGCCAGCTGGTTGCCAGGTCCTTTGGTTAACATCAGCAAACATTTAAATTACCTGTCAAGAAGGAAAGCGGCTACCTCTGTATGGTTTCTGAGCCCCTTTGTTTCCTCAAGTCAGCATCAACACTATAAAGCTTGACCGATGTTCACCCTTGTTTTGCTTCTGTTTTGGTCACCTTGAATCTGAGAAATGTAATGTCGAGAAGAAGCCATTTGTCAGCGCTATCATGGAGCTACTACGTCTGGCAACGTCTGAGCTCAGTCTCACGTGATTTCAATTCCTACTATTACCACTAGCAAACTGAGAATAAAAAAAAGCATAAAACACCAATATGTTAACTAATATGCCAGCAGGACGTGATAATCTTTCATAAAAACTGTGCATGCAACCAGGGTGAGCTACTGATGCATACATTTAAAAAAAGTCAAATAACATGGCAATGCACCTTTAAGGTCAGAAATTTAAAAAATAAATTTAAAACACAGTCTGAGATTTTTACAAACTTTTGCTTCATTTGAATACACGAAAAGGTCACGTTTTCAATGATTTGCGAGTAATCAGATGTCATTACATCCGGAAAAACATGAAAGGTTTAATATATGGATTGGTCAAACCCTGGACAGGAATATTATGCACTGGCTACGGATTAAAACACAGCTCACAGTGTGTGAAACTTTTGCTTTGCTTGGATCCTTAATCTTGTCTCTTTGTTTCTGTTTAATCCGATTTTATGCATTGTCTCGTTTCCTGGGTGGGATGTGTCATTACAACCCCGTAGTTCAAACCAGCTCCAGGCCAAGAGTTTGCTACAAGCTGTGAAACCGGTCGAGCTGTTTCGCCAGCGTGCTCAGATACTTTAGCATGCACAATCTTTGTAGAGTCCAAGACGCTGTTGGAAACACATGAGAAGAGAGGCTGGTTCAGTGAACAGATGGCCTATTGATCTATCTTGATTAGAGTCTTGTGGGGAAGTCAAGCTGCTGTCGTGGTACAACAAAGTCAGACGAGAAACAATGAGTCACTGGATGCATGTAAAGCTCGGTGGGCAGAACTTTTGAAACAAACCGGTGGACCTTGACGTCAGAAACATATTTAACTTCGACTTCGAATGATTTATATCTCTTTGTTCTTCCAGACATAACCCTCTCACTGTGACAAGACCAGTGTCATTTTGAGCATTTAAAAAAACAGTCAAGGCCGCCGTTTCCTCCCTCAATCGGTTTCCATGGTGAGAGTGTGAAGATGTATAGGCCTGACAGAAACTGATTGAACAAGTACACGAGCACAAAGAAGGGTTTTAAAAGAGAAAGAGCGGTTACAATATGTTTCTTAAGCAGCCGTTTTTACCTCTGCTAGAATGTATGTTTTTACGTATGGAGGAAACTAGAAAAAAAAAATAAAATAAAATAAATGTGCCTCAGTTTTCTGTTTCTGTAGCTCACAACCTACAGGTAGTGGAGCTAAAATTACTAGAAGAAATGTATACAGACTGTAATGAGTTATTAGAAAATAATGATCACAGTTTTTTTATTTATTTATACCATACCATACCAATTTTATGTATAAAGCACTTTAAACACCAGCAGGATCAAAGTGCTGCTGGTGTTTAATCATAAAATATCATAAAATACAAATGTGGTGTAGATAATTTTTTTTTAATTTCATAAGCAGCATGATAAATGTAAGCGATAATTAACAAATAGAAGTCAATGAAAAGCTGTGTGGGTCTGCAGCTGCAGTCCAAGGCCAAAGGCATATTGGAGACAGTCTACTGCATTTTCTGCAGACAAGCACACAAAAGCCCTCTTTGCACATCTTTGTCAGCTCCAGAGGGAGGGGAAGAAGAGCTCGACGAGCTGCGCACACATCAGCCCGTGCCTCTTCAATCCATGAAAAAAAATAAAAAATTCCTCAGTTCTCCACTGTGAAATTAAAGAGGGAGCCTGGAAGCTGAAGTTGTTTGCTTAAAGCGAGTGGAAACGGAGAGTTTTATTGATTAGGGTGATGCTTCGGGTAGAATGTGACATCTTTTTTCAAATATATCACTTTTTCACCTTTTACTAGATATTAACACGCAAACATTTTTGGTATACATGCATTTGTGTGGGTTGTTTAAACAGTCCAACTGTGCAGGTTTCTTTATTTTGCGCATATATATTTTTCTTTTTTTACTGAAAGTGATTACATTCTTGGATTGTCAAATGTGGAGCTAGACCAGGGCATAGGCGAACAAAGCTCGCTGCTTAGGGCCGCCCAACAATTAGGGGTCTTCCATAAATGCTTGAATTTTTTTTTTTCTTTTTTTTTTCTTGAATTTTAACACAAACCACCGATCTATTGATAATGAGAATACTATAAAATTTGATTTGACAAACCGGCAGAAATATATTAAAAGCTTTTAAATTCATACAAAGTTTAAGGTTTCTAGAAATTTGCATGTTAATTTTGTAAAAGTGCAAAGAATAATCTTCATCGTTTGAGTGCCGTGTCAACATAGTTACAATCAGTTTAATCTTTTTTGTGACCTTCTCAACAAATTTCTGAAATATTTTATTTTGATTTCAATGTATTTTGCATTTAGGGGAAAGTATTCATATTATTAGCTCGTTTACGGTTTCCATCTGAGTCGATGTGCTTGTTGTAATTTCCCAAGAAACATTATTTACATCCCAAAACAAAAAGTGGTGTTTTACAGTTTACTTCCCTTCCAATAATGTATTGCTTCTATAAATAACGCTGCCTTAAAGACTAAATTGCCCAATTATGTGGCTTTCATATTAAAATAAGCCCTTTGTGAGAAACTGATTCCATTTGTTCTAAACACACCCCAAAGTGTTCATGAAGCACTCCGCTTTAGTCATTAGATTAAAGAGGGGGTTTTATGTGCTTGCCTCTATTACCATATGAGAGGCTGGTGGTGTGTGTTTGTGTGGAGTATCTGGGGATTGCACTAAAGTGAGTGATGGCTTCGTTCATCACACCACACAGGTGCAACCCTAAAGGGAGCGCTGTTAGTGTGTCGCACGTCGCCCTCTTACAGAAGTGTATTTAACTGCCTGGGAGTGTTTTAAAGTGTAAATGCTGCGTTTACTGCTGGAAATCTGAAGGCTCTTATCGTAGAGAGAAGTTTGTCTTGCTCAGATAAATTTATGTTTAGGATTTTTATTTCTTTGTCTCCCACTGGTTTATGTCTTAAACTCAGTGCTTTACTATTTTGAACTCGTAGTTTGTAAAGTGAAAGGGCTCAGTAAAGAAGATTAAGTGAATATTTTTGTATTTTTTGAGGTTATATTTGATCAACATTATATCTTTAACAGTTAAAATGTTTTTACTTCTGTGTTTGACTTCAAGGATGTTTAACTTTATCATACAATAGACAAAATTTCTAAATTGTGCAATCTTAGTTATATGATTTTTTTTTTTCTGCGGACTTGATTGAACCTTAAAAAACTTCCGAGTTCTCTACAATTTGGGCCATTCAGGCAGCCACTGAATTTAAAAGTAAATTGACGTAAATTAAATTAAAACTTATAAATGCACCGATAGTCTTTTCTTTTTTTTTTTTTTTTTTTTTTTTTTACAGATTTCCAGTCTCTGAAACTTCGATCTGCTGAGATCAAATTTCAGACTTGTCTTTAAAACCTATAGTGTAAGAATATATAACAACAGCATTGAAAATATTTTGTGAGCCTTCCTGCTCTGAGCAGTCAGTAATTACTTATGTCAGGAGCACATTGTGTGAGAACAGTTGCTGTTAAGTGAGTTTTGGACAAAATATTAAAGCAATTAACATTTAAGTATATTTTTAAGCACCTTCTATTCACTCAGTAGAGTGCTTTTTTTTTAGTTATTATTAACTACAAACATCACATTCTGTGTGTTTTCCTTTCAGTTAGATAATTAGAACATCATGCACGGCCAGTCTGGGCGTTCAGAAGACAAACAAAGTTGTATAATACTGCTTTCTTTACTATTTTTGTTGTATAGCAAAGACGGAAGTACTTGTTTTTCTATGTTTTTTTTTTAGGGGAATTTAATAACTGCGCATGTCAGTGTGGTGCTATTCTGAATAAAGCCAGGTGCAAATACACGCACATTTATGATCGGATTAATTGATTGTGTGCCTATATAAACGGTACAATCCGATTATGTAATATCAATACATTTTAATCCGATCATGAAATTTTGTGCATGTAAACATAGCTATTGTTACTAACTGCTAAAAAAGAAAAGTAGCCAGAAACTATCCATAAAGTTGTTCAGTCTTTGAGACATTAAATTATCTGATCACCTAATTGGCATAATTGCCATGTGAATGCAGTTTCAAAGGTTGTTGTAAAAGAGATGAACAATGTTCAACCATCACCTACAATATTTTCAGACAAAGGAAATGTTATATTTAAATCCCACCTTGAACACAAGGAAATAGTCCATGGATGCTTTGAGCGAGTGCAGTTTATTAGAAGTCTGGACATGGAGGCAGTAACTCCAACTGCAGCTGGGAGGGACTGCTGCACAAGGACTGGGTCTGATTTTTGAAAGAGTTACAGGAGAGTTCTGAAAAACCTGCAACTACTGAAAGACTCATTCTTGTAGCTATTTGGATGATAATGCACATGTTTGAACAACTCTCAACGCGTCTCATCTCAACACATCTCAACTTTGTGATTTCTTGGCCCTGTGACAGCTTCCACACAAACGAGTGTTGCTGTCATGTTGACTTAGTGTGGTATTATAACTGAACCAGAAAATGTTGAAGTTTTGACTTTTACTGGGAAGGGCATTAAGACACTTAAAAGCTGGCTCACTTCTTGTTGATTTTCCAGCTAACACAAACAACTATTGACTAATTGCAACCATTTACTTTATATTTTCAACATCTATCCTGCAGCATTTCAATGCATCCTTGCTCCAACACACCTGAATCAAATGGCTGAATTCCTTCATCAGCATCTCATTCAGGTCTGCAGAGGCTTGGTAGTCAGCCATTCATTTTATTGACGTGTCTTTGAGAAGGGATGCAGAAAGAAGGGATCTAAAAGTGGCAGGATAGTAGCTGGGTAGGACTGGATGTGGGCACCCCCCTGTTTGAAGCCTTTTAAAGGGATATTGCTACGGATCCTGTGGTGCTCTACAGTGCACTTAGGAACGCAAAGAAACATCATTCAGTGGATTGTGCACGTGTTTCTGTTGCATATTTCAAGGTCTCCGCTTGTATTTCACAGGGTACTATGGGAAAAGCTGCACCGATGCCTGTCACCTGAATCCATGCGAAAACGAGGCTCAGTGCCACCGGAAGCCCAGCTCTTCCCATGGATACATTTGTGACTGTGGAGACAATCACTATGGGCAGTACTGCCAGCACAGGTACACACACACACACACACACACACATGCGCACGCACACAAACAAGCTTAATTGATTCAGCAAGTGAACCCCAATTTACCTGTGAGATGTCAACAGCGTCTGAAGTACTTTGAAGTGAAAAACCATTTAAGCTCCGCGAGCGTCAGCGGGTCTTGTTAGCTCCCGCTCTGACTTGTTGCCCCACATCTCCAGCTCTGCTTGTAATTCACTGCAGGAAAGGTTCAGGCAGAAGTCATAAGGTACTCTCACACATTAGGGTTTCGTGTGTGTGTTCAATTTTTTTCACCCCGAGAGTGACTTCGACCTGCCACCGAGCACTCTGGGAAATCCACTCAGCTTCAGCTTTTCCTCACGATCTGCTCTTTCTTTGACTGCGTGTGGGTTTCAGACGTCGTTAAACTAATCCGTGTGTGTTTTCCTTAAAGATACACCTGGTCAGACGCTAATAGACACTTTTTCTAATTTCTACTAATACATATGTTCTAAATTTATAGGTTTGAGCCATTAATCTTCCTAATTATCTCTAATATCAGCAGTGTGCAGTATCTTAAAAACATATATTCATATACTGTCACGTGTGAAGTCATGTTTATTATATAAACCATTTATTTCAGAGGGGAGATATGTAGAATGTAGCAAAATATTGTTATTTAGTATTTGGTGATTTCATTTTTACAAAAGTAATGTTTTCCTTTAAACAGTAAAGCCACGCTGCGGTGCAACAGCATCTTGAAAAGCATTCTTCAAAAGTATTTCTGAACCTGACGTGATAAATTACATGGTATAAGTTGACAGCTGAAACTAATTTCTTCCTCAGGGAACTCTTGTATAAACATTTTATTGTGAGGGGAAGTCTTTTCTCCTTTGCTTCTGTTCTCCCAAAAAAAAAACGATCATCAGACAAAGCAGCTTGTCTTTTAGGAGGCAAATATACGCTGCAGGGAGACATACCTGCATTCTTCCCAGATCAATTCAATCTGACTTTTCTTTTAAGGAAAACACCGTAACTTGCTGCCAGATGCGATAAAGGGACGTACACAACCAATGAAAACCTTTTATTTCAATGGCTTATCAAACTCATTATATGGAATTTGACTTTAAACCCTTGAGATTCATTTGTAAGGAGCAGAGATTCAGCTGGAATGTTTCAAGTCTGAGGAAAAAAGGATATTAAAGTGAGCAGATGCTCCCCTCCAAACTTGGTGCTTTAAAAAAGTGAGGCTCTCTTAAGTTTAGGAATCATTCACAATATCACAGTCCCAGTGTGATACTGCCACGGATAAATAGTTTTTCTGCTTCATTTGTCTGCTGTGGTTGTTTTTTTGTTTTTTTCCAACATGTAGGATTGACCACCAGTGCCCCAGGGGCTGGTGGGGATCTCCCACCTGTGGACCGTGTCACTGTGATATGAACAAAGGCTTTGACCCCGACTGCAACAAGACGAGTGGACACTGTCACTGCAAGGTAATCCCGGCACACACAGCGGCCTGCGTTGGCCCTCATTTCCAAAGAGCATCAAATTCTGAGTGGAAAAGTGTGTTGAGATTACTGAAAGATGAGAGGACGGTGGAAGGAAACAAAAGTAATTCATTATTTACGCGGCAGCTGAGGTAACATCAGACCAAGGTCTTTGAACAGTTTTGAATTAAAAATTGGCTTGTAACGTTTGAAAAATTCAATAAATCGTTGCAAACTCTTTGGTTCAAAGTTCACTTTGAATGAAATGAATGCCGTCAGGAACGAAGCCGATCGTTTTCGCAGAGGCTGAGGCCAAACATTGCATAGTGTTAGAGACTAAGACATACTACTAAAGGATGATCAGTCCTTCATTTCAACATATCTGCCATCTGTTCACATAATTATGCTTCAAAATGTTTGAATGCAGCCAGGATGCTTAACCCAGAAATCCTTTAATCTGATGTTTAGACCACAATCTTTAATCTCTGATATTGACCTAAACTCTGACCCTAACACACACACACACACACACACACACACACACACACACACACACACACACACACACACACACACACACAAAAGAACACAGACAGATCTATATCCATCCCTGAAAAAGATGTGTTATTGGCTTAATTATGGTTCCTGGAGATTTAGAGCTTTTCCAGATTTTGTGCAGTTATCCAGATCAATGTAAGCATTGCTTTCCTTCATCTCTGAGTTTCTCTACTAGTCCGTCCAGTGTTTCCATCAAAATTGTGGCACCCTTCCAGCTGCGCATGCAGCCTTTTGAAAATGCCACTTGTGGTGTGTCAAATAAATCCAGCTGATACCGCACTTACAGCTAATTTAACATTGGATTGCTAATCCATGTTATTTGCTGCCTTTGATTTAATGCACAGACAAAAAAAAGTCGATTCCCTTCTGACTGTCATTAAATCTCTGATGTCAGGCAAAGAAGCAGGACGTAGGAAGTAGCTAAGCAGAAGTAGAAAAGTGAAAACTAATGGAAATAAAATCTGTGGGTTATTGATAAACTGTAATTCAAAGTCAGAGATACTTTATTATCCCCAAAGGGAAATTACATTCTTCGATAATGGTCATGCTCCCAAAGATTTCTCATCTTTATAATGTTGTATCAGAGCAAACTTGTCCACATTTTCAAATTCCTCATTGTGAGATGAACACTAACTGAGCTAAAATCTGTAATTTCAATTAAAAGGAGATTCTCTTGACTGAGTTTTTTTTTTTTATAAATATGACAGCCATGTCCTAAGAAGAAAAAATGCTGAAACTTTAGAATGGCTGTCCGTGTGTTGTAATGCAGGGCTCCTTTTGCAGATTAAGATATCAGTTTGGTAATGTATGGAGGACAATAGTTTATCATGAAGGATTGTTAGCTTAGCAGCACTATAAGATTACCTATTCAATCAACCCCATAACTCTGTTTTCCTGTTATTCATCACTTTCAATTGAAGTCAGTCTACCCAACAGTCCAACTATATAACTGGCCTGCGGAAGATGCATCCAAGCAGTCTTTTGCAATTGTGACATTGCACACATTAATATTGAAAGGATGACTGAGTCATTATACTGTATGTCTCTAGCTACCGTCTATTCCCAGTATCTCAACTTTAAATAAAGACTTCATCATAAAATTATTTACTTCTATCCTATCTTTGTCATACATTAAAACTGGTTTGTAAGGTTCTCTAGTAATGTGTGCTCTGCTTAGACCAGGGGCCTGCCACGTTTACAGCCTAAAGAGCCATTTTGCCTACAGTCCACTTGAATTAAACTCGTTCAGAGCTGCAAATGTTGTCTGGCCCTTTGAAAAAAGACAAGTTATAATTTTTGATAAAGATCTACTGTAGGAAATGTGTTGTCATCGTTAAAGAAACACCCTTTTATGTCTATTTTGAGGTTTTAAAAAAAGAGGATGGACAGGATGTTGATATTTGTGGATAATGATGTAAAAAAAAAATCAGTTTCCTACATAATGAAAAAATATTGATTTAAAATGAAACATTACTGGCACTTTTAGCGTCATTCTGTTATGAAAATTAAAAGCAATTATTCCAAGAAAAAACTGCTAAAACCTGCATTTATTATCATTATTACATTTAAATACCATAATAAAAATATAATTCGTAGCTAAAGTTATTAAGAGCCACTTACGGCTCCAGAGCCACAGGTTGCAGACCCCTGGTTTAGACGAGCAACAACTTGTATTCCTGCTGGGAAATTAGGATTTTACGTCACATAGCCTTAAATTCGCCAGTTCACATGCTTAGAAATGAAGTACTTATCTTCCCACATCATACAGGGACATACATTTTGGGTTCATATAGCTGCTATAACTAAACTGTGAACGTATTTGACAAAATGTCCGGGTGAACCTGATCGCCGCAATCACTGAAGGACATGATCTTGTCTGTTCAGGAGTTTCACTACCATCCTCGAGGCTCTGACACCTGCCTCCCATGCGACTGCTACCCGGTGGGCTCCTTTTCACGATCATGTGACCCCGAGACGGGCCAGTGTCAGTGCAGGCCTGGCGTGATCGGCCGCCAGTGCAACATGTGTGACAACCCCTTCGCTGAAGTCACTAATTCAGGGTGTGAAGGTGAAGCAGAAGAAGCTAACCTTTTTGAAATCTTTTCCTTTTAGCTTCTCTTATTTCTAATTTGTTTGCTTCTCAAACCAGACACTGCGGACATAAGCTGGGAGCTCTCCGAATGTGTCCGTCGGTTTATTTTCAAATGTCAAGCTATGCTTAAAAAGAAGCTTTTGTAAATGTTGTATGGCTCCAAAGCCTTTTTTTTCAACATGTAAAAGAAAAATCCTATGATTTCAGTGGCCTGAATCGTTATCTTGACACGTAGGATTTTTTTTAATCGTGTTCTCCCTGCAGTCATCTACGATGGCTGTCCAAAGACCATCACTCAGGGGATCTGGTGGCCTCGGACCAAGTTTAACCTTCCTGCTGCCGTACCCTGCCCTAAAGGCTCTGTTGGTTAGTGTTGTCCCACTCTATACCCAGTCCACTTTTAAAGAATATCTTTAAAAGTGTCTTTTGTGCCCCCCTACAGGTGCGGCAATCAGACACTGTGATGCGGAGCGAGGGTGGCTGGAACCAGACCTTTACAACTGCACCTCGCCTCCGTTTGTGGAGCTCAACATTGCTGTACGTAGACAATTTCAGAAATGCGCACAATTAAATATATATGTCTTCGTGGGTTGTGAAACATGCATTTCATTCAGCCATCCTAAGAACAAAATCATAAAAGATTTTTAAGTTAAGGCAGGCAAATTAAACTTAAAGGGTTCATCCTCTCCTTTATTCCAGGCCATGCTTAAGTGCTCCCGTTTGTCTCTTTTCAAAGCTTGACGTTGTTTTGGAAGGTCCTCAGCTAAAGTTATGTTATTGTGCGAATTTATGATTTAAATGATATGGATGTGCCAAATTAAATTCTACCTGGAATGAAAAAGCAGGGACGGCAGTGGACAAACAAGCCTGTTCGTAGAAAACCCGAGTTGTTCTCCTTAGCATATAGGATCAAGGACATGTTTGAAGCTAATGCTTTAAATAAACTACAAGCACCTTAAGTACATTGAGCTCTCCGCATTAATATTCTTATGTCAGATCTCCTCAACGTTTCTGAGGTTGTAAATTAAGGCCTTTTTTTTTCATGCTACGTTTTGTTTAGCTTGATTCTCTGGAGCGTAATGAGACAGAGCTGAACACCATCATGGAGAAGAAGCTAGCTCACCAGCTCAGGGACGTTACCGAGGCTACCACCCGGCTCTATGGCAACGACCTGCAGATCGCCGAACGACTTCTCTCCCGCCTCCTGACATTTGAGACCCAACAGAACGGCTTCGGCCTCACTGCCACTCAGGACGCACACTTCAACGAGGTAGGCCACCATCAATTAGTTGTTTCTATCACTTTGATTTACTTGCTTTCAGGATTTTCAGTGTATATGTCAAACGCAAAGTGCCGTTACCTTGGTTTGTCCCAATCTTGCCCTCCACTACTACTGGGAGGGGCTTTTATCATCAATATTATGCAAAATCCCTGGCAACAATAATACTGCAAGCTTCTGAACACACTCTCTTCAGTAATTGTCTTTTGTAATGTTTGCCACAAAAATAAAAGACACATGATCACATACAATCTCATCCTTTTTCAAAGGTGTATTAGTTTAAAACTGCTACTTTTTTTAGCTTCTTGTATTAGCCCGCTGAATTTTTGGGCCTAACGCTAGCTTTTATGTACGCAAGAATAGCAAGACAGGGGTCCTTTTCACATGTTTTTTTCTGCCCTTCTCTGTAAAATAAGACCATTATATTTAGCATCTGATTTTATAAAAAAAAAATGCACTTTTTTTTTATTATTATTATTTTGGCTTTGCAAAGTTAAGCTGCTTTGCTGAAATAAGTAGCTTTCCCCATAGCTCCACTTTCAATGCAATTATAAGTGTAGGAAACTTTGAGGACACATTTACTACAAGCAAAAGATTGTTTTTACTATTTTTTAACATAGCTAAATAGAAACAACTTTAAGAAGAATGCAAAGCTTTCTTAAATGGATTAAGGTTTTTAGAAATAGGTTTCTGTTTAAAGGTCCCTGAGGATGAAGCTAACAGGGACTCCGAGAGTAAACCAATAATCAAAGTTGACTTCTACGGTCTCAAACCAGCTCCAAACTCAAAAACGTCATAGCGGATTATGCTAGGCCTATTTAATGAACCCTAAACCACTGCCTTTTTTTTTTAAATTGGAGGGTTATACACACAATAGAAGACAATAATCTTCCTGTTTGCATGCTGAAAAAAGAGCATCTAAAGCTTTTATGGTGCGACTAATTATTTATTTAATAAGTGAGGCATTTTAAACACCAATCGAAAAGCTAGACAATATACAGTTACTCTGACTGGAAACATTTTGCATGTTCCACCTACACAACATGTGCCACACAAGAAGATGATTGGTGGCACACCACCTCTTAACTCCACCTCCTGCGTCAATAATAGCTGGCTTCTGTGTAAAGAAAGGTCCAGTCCAAACATGACGGCATTTTAATGCTTCACACCGTGCCGTTTGCTGAGAGTGCTTTGAGGTTTTTGAAACGACAGAGTTGTTCTAAGACTGGTCTTGACCCCTCTAGAACAAACCGTTTGCTCAAGCCTCCAGAACCAATCAACCTGGATTCCTGTTTTGTGATGCAGTTCATGTGACCTCCATTTAAACTACATGCTAAGAATTTATTCAGCTTTAGATTTAGA
Organism: Fundulus heteroclitus; assembly: GCF_011125445.2. Classification (NCBI taxonomy): domain Eukaryota; kingdom Metazoa; phylum Chordata; class Actinopteri; order Cyprinodontiformes; family Fundulidae; genus Fundulus; species Fundulus heteroclitus. The sequence continues at coordinate 12,691,936 of NC_046361.1, forward strand.
CAGGTTTTATTGTCAGGCAACAGCAGATCCATAATGTACATTTGAGCGAAATTATAATCGGAAAACAGAGAGAAAATTTAGGAAAATGTCGGATAATTTAAATCAATATAGTCATTGCAATATTTAGCTATGACAGTGAAGTGTCATGTTTTCCCGATATTACTTTATTATTTTTACTGTAAGTATTTATTTTATCGCAACCTGTAAACAGAACCCCTATTCAACAAACCTGAACTGTGTGTGCACTTGAAGGAACTTAATGGGAATAAAGAATGAATAATGGATGGGAAGTGTGAAAACTAATTATCAGTTTGCACAGGTGATTATTTTCTTTTTTCTTTAAGCTGATATTGTAAAATGTTGCAGTGGATTCTGCTTATTGAAAGACTTCAATGCTGTTGGTGATATACGACCAGTCAACGTGAAACATTAAAATAGATGTTTAATTAGAACGAGTAGACAAATGGATTTCTCAATGCAAAACCTTCTTGCAATTTCAATATGTTATACTTTAACTTGATTTATGAAAAAGCTGCTGTTTTTAAGCACGACATGTGATTGATAGACTGCACCATTGTGAGGGACAGAGTCAGTGGCACGACATTAAAATAAAATGTCTTCCTCTCTGAAATGGGAAGTGTCGGGACTGCGGTGACAGTAACTCATGAGATATTGCAGCATGTCAACTAAACCCGTCAGAATCTCGTTTTACCTGCTGCGACGACGACAGCTGAGGATTCACAGGCTGAGGAGATCACAGCTGGTTGACAGACATTTCATTTGGCTTCTGCTAATATTTAGCGTGGCTATCAAATTTAGCAGAAAACGACAAGGAAACGGCTGAAAAAATAATCATAAAAACCCATTTTTCTTTTACGAGGTATCAGCTGACGCTTCAGGTATTTCCAAATGTCTTGCTGTTGTGGGTACAGGAAACTAGAGCCGGCTTATTTATGAAGGGAATTTTAAAAATGATTTTAATTTTTTTGCTTTATCACTGTCACTCCAACACATTGTTACATACCACAGCAATTCAGAGCGTGCTTTTCTAGCAGTGCGAGTGGTGATGACGCTAATTTTTCACTGTATTATGCAGTTATTCTTCACACATGGAGGATTTTTCTGCACATTAATAGTGATCCAACATCATCTGAAATTTTTCACACTTTAATCTTTAACTGTTCAGTTTCCAGAGAGTCACTTATTCATTTTAATAAGGTCCACAGTGGGTGATGAAGAAGAAACAGTTGTCTTTGATTTGTACACCTGGTGAAAATAATGAGTTTTTACTAAAACTGAGGATTTCATCCGTCTCTTGACAGCCGTAGCAGCAGTAGCCACGTCCCCGTGGAGGTAAACAGGGGCTAAAAAGCTGAAGGGGTTCTAATTAAATAATGGGAGCAGAAAAAAATCTAGCCTGAATGCTCATGTTTGGGTGCTTAATGTCACCATTTCACTGTTTCCTATTTTAGATTTGGCAAAATGTTTCATCATTTTCTTGTTTTAGACCCTTTGACATAGATTTTTTTATCCGAATAAACATGAGCCATGTCAATAAATGTAATTTTGTCATTGTTGTGCTGCGTTTTAAAGAGTAAATCAGCTGTACATTATAATCAGGCGCCCACCCTAATGCCAAACGTAGTTCAAATGCTTCATGTTTCCAGATACGTGACTTTTCCCTGACAAAGACAGTTTCTATGCCAACCCAGTAACAGCATAAATAATGTGCTATAGTGAGTGAAATAAAAAGGAGCAAAAGAAAAAAAAATCCTCCTATCTGACATCTAATTTAACCTGCTAGTAAATCAGAATTACACCTGTTAGAGCCCCAGCTGCTTTATAGTGTCATAAAGCTGCTGTGCATTGCCACAATAGTGCAGTAATAGCCTTTGTAGTCATTTTTGGCTCATTCTTGAACAAAAAACCTTAACTCAATCACCTTGTAGCCTCAGCCTTAGCCTCTGAAGCACTCCTGCTGTCTTTGCGTTGTCTCTTGAAAGTTAATAAGTGGTTATATCTGAAGCACACACTAAGACAGCCTTTGTTTTTTCAACCAAACATTAACAAGAATATACATCTGATAAGACTTGACTCCCTACTTTAGATGACAGCTATTAGGCCCCATGAGCAGGTAATGCAGAGGACAGTTTCTATAGTAACACGGTGGAGGTAGCAGAGATTTGTAGCTGCAGGAAAAAAAAGCGACTAAAGGAAAGGAGGACGGTGGAGTTTTCACACCAGGAATATGACACTGTATAAAAGAAGATGAAAAACATATCATGTTCAAGCTGTGGTAAAAAAAAAATGGATTTATAAATTGCTGCAGTGTTTGGAGACAGAGTCCTTACAGCACGCTTGCAGAAAAAAATTGCCGTATGTTCTCATAAATGGGTAAAATTGTTTGAACCCTTGTATTTATTACCTTAGACATGGACAAAAATGTGTATTAGTTAATAGTGTTCCATATTATTTATGGAACTATTGTTAGCGCAGTTATGTTTGACGTATAATTTTGTATACCAGGTGTATTAATTATATTTTCACTATAAATTCTGTAGGACTAGCACCCATGTGAAAAACACACACGATTAAAAATCGTTTTGCTCAAGATAGCAAGAATATGGCAACCTGTTGTTGACTGGCATGTGCAATTTGTCGACAATTACATCCATGCTGCCTCATTTTCATCCTGCCATTCATTTTCTCTGCAAAATGATTTACCCTTTACCTTCTTTCCCCCATCTCGTCCTCCTGTTAGGCTTTACGTGTCTAAAGTAACATGATGGAAAACAACAGTCTATTGGCTATTAGTGTCAACCTGTCTGGGTGCACATTTTTAGTCCCTTCCCACTTTTGGAGTGTGCAACTGGTCCATATAAGGATGTTTCTATTTCTAAGGCTGACCTTATAGAAGCAAACAAACATAAAATATATGTACAAATTCTTCCCTTTTGTTTATTTAACATTAGAATAAAAGTTACATTTTTCTTAGACACTGTTTTTTAAGTATCTCTGACCGTAGATTTACCTAGTCCAGGTTTTATCAGTCTAACTATATATTTTGAGCTAGAGATTAATGCAGGCCAGGCGAATTAAAAAAAATGGTGAGCCGGCCATTAGTTTAGCACTGGCAGGAACCAGTGATGGTGACTGCTGCTTTAGACTCAGATACACTTGGCGTCTAAGTTGCAGCAACATAATCTTTAGGTTTAACTTAGACTCGTCTTGTGGTACTCCAGTCTTAAACATAATCTTTATTTCAGTTTGTAAGCTATAGAGTAGACCTCTGAGGGCTGATCTGCTGCCAGTGATGTTCTTGGACTATGGGCTACTGAATGTTTTCTTATGACTCCACACGCCCCAATAAAAACTGTAGATGTAGCAGGTTTTCTCCTATAGTGTGTGGTGTCTGGTCAGACAGCAACACACCGCACACAAACAGATTTCACTCAGGATCAGTCAGATATTAGACAGGAAATCTTGCAAAACCTCTCGACATTTAATGTGAGTTCAGAGTTAATAAACGTGGAGAACAAGGAAGAACAATGGCGATAGTTTGTGGACTAATTTTAACAGAGCAAACACATTACAATAAGAAGAGCCGTTGGTTAAAGGAGAAGAGACAGTGCGAACGAGGGATGGAGGATATTATACGCTAGGATATCGGGCCAAGACACTCCAACATATTGAATATCCCCGATTTGAGGTTGGAGCAGTCCTGATGTTCTTCAGAGCAGACTAGATCACTCTTGACACACCAAACATGGCAGAAATATCTATTAAGATTATTTTAGGAGCCACCCCGATGATCGGGGCATAAATCGGACTAATTGTCCGGCAGTGTGATAACAGGCGTTACAGTCTGCTCATGTTAGCTGTAGCTTTGTAACAATGTCATGGATGTCAATCAAACAAAACAATATATGACTCCGGGTTGTTTCAGAACAAGTTTAATTTAATGGAGCTTTGCACAAGTTTAAAGGTTTTTTTTTCCACATACAATTCCCCGACAAGTCAAATGAGTTTTCTTCTATTTATCACAGTTGCCTCTATAGGCTCCATTAGTCAGTTCATGAGAGAGTGAGTCAGGCCGTATCCTCTGGTTCTCGTTCACCTTGCTGCGTCGTTGAGTCTCCGCCGCCATTGGCTCTTCTTTGCGAAAGAACACGGGCTAACATATTTATAGCTTTCTTACCAGAGAAGACACGACATCACGCTTCTAAACAAAAGACCCGTGCAGTCGCAGCAGCAGATGCTTTTTCTCCTCACCTTTGTACGTGCACAGCACTGGTGTCAATTCAACGTGTTGCCAGAGGGGACAAACGTCTGCAGAAACTCTGGAACGGGCGCTATGCTACTTACGTAGCTGTTAAACACACTATTACAGGACATTAACACTTCCTGCTTGTCAACAAAAGCCTGTCTTGCTCTCTTCAGTCAAACACTCAACATTCTCTCTCATCTACTAAATACACAGAGCTCCACTCATTATGTTACATAATAACTTGATTTTACAAAGTTATGCAGACAAAGTTACTAGATGACACTTTGTTTTGAAGAGAACAATCATGTTTTCTTTTTTAAAGCACAATAAATCTTAAAGGAATATTTTGGATCTTTTGAAGCGGGTTTCTGCAGAGGGCCGGTCCCAAATTTCTGCTTCTTAAGAAAGTTCCAGTATGTAACCACCATAGCAGCCCATGCAATCAGTATTTTTAAAAACCTTTAAACGTAAACGTTTACAGAATTGGATGTCATTCCCTTGTGGATTTTTAATCCTGTTACACTGAAGACTAACAGTGTTTGTTCATGTTCAGGTACGCTTTGAAACACGTGTTGCAAAACAGAATGTGGCAGGTGTACTCAGTCACAGCGGCTCTGATCCAGCAGCAATGCTGTGCAGCAAAACAACACTTTTTATGGCATTCAAGCAAATGCTCATCTATTGATTTTCACACAGGATTACTTTTCCACCATATAGCTTTTCTGCTTGGCTGAACGTGTTCTATACCGGCAGTCTGACACCGGCTTCAGAATAAATAATTGTAGACTTGTAAGAGTAAAAAGGTAAAAGCTCGCGTTTGGGTCAACTGATACGTAACGTTGGCAACGTTGTAGATTAGCGTTGTTTTTAGACAACAGAAATCGGTTTCTAAACTTTTCTGGCAACCATTTAGATTATCCTCTTGTTTTCCCCAGATGAGGTTGTTTCGATGCTCTCCACTGCACTACTGATAAAAATTCAACTTCACTTTAAAGAAAAAAAAAAGCATGCGAACAATTTAATCTCATACTTTAGTACATAATGTAAAAGTAACGTAATAACACTATAATCTCAACACTACAACTTTATTTTTACTAAAATCAAATGTAGAGAACATGAAAACCAGGAAAAACCATGAAACCATAAAAATCTTTTTTAACACAGAGGCTACAATGAGGAGATTACAGAATATCAAGTGCAAACAGCGTCCAGTTTTCATCACCACAATTTTTTTTATACCTTCTGGTAATTCCTGTTTTGGCTCATTTTCAAACTAATTAAGGAATAAGGATGTTTAAGTCTAGTCACATTTGCTGCCATATGTGAGAAAAACATCAATTGTCATTCACTCTGTGTTGGTTGCTTGTGTCCAAACAAGCATCCGGTTTCCTCTGGCTATGACCTTCAGCAAGTATGACCTGATGTATCCTGATTGTGATTTAAATTTAGCTTATTTTGAACATTTGTTGCACAAATAATTAGTTAATCTTGCTTTTAGTGTGAAATAATGCACATTTAGTGGGGTAAAGTTATTATGTCATAATAAAGACTGATGTATTTAAAGTACAGTATATAAGAGTGTAAATTAACAGGTTTGACATGTTCTGAAAACCATACTTGTAAAGCATGAGTAGAACATGGCGAGGAGACAGAATAAGAATGCTTAAAAAACACAAGGCTTGCCTATAAAACTACATTTCAGCATCGTCAAATGAAATAGGAAAGCTTTCAACGGTTCTGTATTTTATCCCTGCCCAAAAATAGTCCCTTTACTGGGTTGGATTTTCTATGTCATCCCAACTGCCTGCCTTCCTATACCTCCTCATCCTTACATCGCTTTCATTTTTTCATGTTTCTACCCTCTACCTGATTCCCTGAACAGTTCAACACCTTCTTCTCATACTGCAAAGTCTTTAATTTCCCTTGTTTGTCTGGAGCTTGGTGTATGTATTTTTTTTTTCTTCTCCCGTGAGCCTCATACGACACTGCAGTAGTTTATTAGCTCTAGTGCAGCACAAAGATTCGCAGGCTCTAATATTACTTTGTTCAGCGCCGTCTGCGAGGCTGTGCCCCCCGTCTGTGACAGCCTCCCATCCAAGGTCACCATGAAAAGAAATGACAGCGTAATGGACGGTGGTGAAATGGGGCCTAATTGGGATGAAGGTGCCGGGTTTGACGTTCAGCGAACATTTGTTTGTCAGCCACGCTCATGGTAAAAACAGCTGAATAAAAGGTTTAACATTCATGTTAGATTTAAAAGGGAAGGATTCAGTTTCGTTACTCTGCTCAGGCATTTAACTTTTCAAAGATTTTGCGTGTTTCAAACCAGAAAAAGCAAAAGATGGTTAGTATTCACAATTATAGTACATGTAAGTATCAGTATCTGTGTTGAACACACTTTTCTTTAAGATACAAACAGTATCAGAATAGTTTTTATTGTCATTATGCATACACAGGAGCCCGTGCATAACAATGTCTGGTTTGGGGCATTATGCTTTTCACAGCACTAAGACCTAAAAAGAATAACAAGCATTTTTATGGGGTTGAAAGTGGAGAAATAAAGTGCAGTAAATTTTGCAAATGAGCACGTAAAGGTGAGTGATAGCTTTGACTGTCCTTGTTCTGATGGTTCTGGACAGGTCAGAGGAGATGTAGAGACCCAGGAACCCTCCACTGCCTCTCTGTGTATCAGGAGTGGGGCATCCTCTTTCCTCATGGACCTCCTGAAATCCACAGCGATCTCCTTGGTTTTGCTCGTGTTAAGGAATAGGTTATTGTCTGAACACCACTTGGTTAGATTTTGAAACTTCTCTCTGTAGTGAGTCTCGTCATTGTCTGTGATGAGACCCACCACGCGGGTGTCGTTCGCAATATTCACATGCAGGTTTGTAGATTGGATAGCGGAGCAGTCATGAGTGAATTTGTGGAGTGGACTGAGCACACAGCCCTGGGGCTTCCCCAATATCAGGACCAGAGTCGAGTGTGTGCGTTGACCTATTCTCACCACGTGGCGCCTGTTGTTAAGAAAGTCTCTGAATTAGCAACACAGAGAGGGAGACAGTCCCAGGTTCAGAAGCATCAGTGCCAGCTTGTCTGGAATTAAAGTATTGAACGCGGTGTTGTAGTCCGCTGGTATCTCATTTAATAACATTATTTCAGCTGTTTTATGAAGACTTCAGAGTTTAAGAGGATATTAGTGACAGCTCCCCTGGAAAATCTGAGGGTTCAGCTATAGATTGTTCACACCCCTAGTTTTTTATGTAAGTGACACTGTAAACTTGTGGAAGAGGTGTGGTGATCAGATGAGACCAAAATCTAACTCTCTGGCCCGCATGCAAAATGCTATGTGTACGCATGTGTACACAATAAAACCAACACTGCACAACATCACTCCCAAAGTTAAGCATGGTGGTGGCAGCATCACGCTGTGAGGGTGTTTTACCAGAATGCTGCTGCCCGCGTCCTCACTAACACTAAGAAAGTAGAGCACATCACCCCAGTTCTAAAGTCCTTACACTGGCTCCCTGTATCTCAGAGAATAGACTTTAAAATACTTCTGTTAGTCTATAAATCCCTAAATGGCTTAGCACCTAAATACATCACAGACTTTTTATCGGTGTATCAACCATCCAGACCACTCAGGTCTTCTGGCTCCAGCCTGCTCTGCATACCTAGAACCAGAACTAAACAAGGAAAAGCAGCATTTAGTTCCTATGCTCCACTTATCTGGAACAAACTTCCAGAAAACTGTAAAAATGCTGAAAGCCTGAGTTCCTTTAAATCAAGATTAAAAACACATTTGTTTAGGACTGGCTTTGACTGTTCTAGTTAAACTGTTTTACTGAAACATCATTAGTTCAAGTTTGTAGTCTAACAGTTTTTAATATTTGCTCTTAGTTTCTATTTTCCCATGTTTTATTTTGTTTCTACATTTTATTCCAACTTGCATTTCATTCTGTTTTATTTCCCTATAGTTTAATCATGTAAAGCACTTTGCATTGTCTTTGTATTGAAATGTGGTATACAGATAAATTTGTCTTGCCTTGCCTTACTCCAGCGGGGATAGAGAAGCTGACCATAGTTGATGGAAATATGAGTGAAGCTAAAAAAAAAAAGGACATTCCTGAAACAGAACTTGTTTTTGGTCGTAAGAAGAGCTCAAAACTTGTGTGAATGTTCACCTTCAAGCAGGACAACACTAAATTGCTATAGTGACATGGTCTAAATCAAAACATACACATCTGAATGGCCCAGTCAAAGTCCAGACATATATCAAATTAAGAATCCATGAAATAAATAATAAATTAAATTAAATAAAAAATGTATTAAATAAAATGGGTCCATTTTTTTTCTTTTGGAAAGCTGGTTGAGATATTTTCCAAAAGACTTGCAGCTATAATTGCATCCAAAGGTGATTCTACAAAATATTGACTCAAAAGGACTGAATACTAAAGCATTCCACACTTTACAGATTTGTAATGAATATCAAACCAATATTTAATTTCCTATTCTCTAACTCTCTAACTCTGTACTTTCTGTTGGCCCATCACATAAAATTGCTATTAAAATACATTGTTCAATGTTTTAATGTGACAAAAACTTTGTGGCAAATGGTGACAAAAGTAAACCTATGAAAATCTCATATTTAGTTGGATTATCTCGCTTATATCTGCTATTTGTAATTGTTGATCTTTCTGCTGCTTCCAGAACATCCTGCGAGGCTGTAGCGTGCTGTTGGGTCCCGGTACCTCTGGGCTTTGGCGGGCTCTCGCTCAGAATCAGAATCACCTCCTCGGCGGTGGTCCGGCTGAGCTGACGGACCTGCTGGAGCAGTACTCCAAGAACCTTGCCCAGAACATGAAGCTTACCTACCTCAACCCCGTGGCCTTGGTCTCCCCCAACATAGGTGAAAACAAGAGGATCACACTCACAGGCAGAAATGTTAATGCTCTTAAAAAGGAATCAGAAACAGAATAGAAATATTAGCAACAATGTGAAAGGCAAATGGTAGCATGTAGATACAAAGTTAGGAATTTCAAAAACAAAAAATAAGGATAAATGACTGTACAGTAAGGGCAAATTTACATTAGACATAAGAAAAATAAATACTGTACAGTTATTAAAAAGTGCATAAACAGAATAAAAGACATGTACAACCAAGTAAGGTAATTTAAAAGATTTACATTTGCTTGTGTATTTTTTCATTAAAAAACAACAGACTATAAGAAATGAAACTAAACTACAAATATCAACAGGGATGTAGACAACTTATTATAGCAGGGATGGTTATCAAAAGTCTTACAGTTGCTGGAAACAAGGAGGAATCTTAGTCTTTACGGAAAATTCAATTTAGCTTCCTTATAATTCTCAAAATCTCTGCTGTGAAATCAACCGGAATGACTCATTGTGAAGCAGGAGTTGAAGAGCGCTAATGCAAATGATGATGGCGTAGCTGCTGGAGTGTTTGGCAGGAGCACAAAACGACTGAATTTCACACTCCCACACAAACATAGCAGCTAATTCCATGAGCACATGCACAAAAACCCTGAGGCGCTAAAGCGCTGGCCAATGCACCATTCACAATAACAGATGCCAAACACACACACACACACACACACACACACACACACACACACACACACCGAGGAACACGCGGCATGAATGCAAACATGCTACGGACATACACTAATAGGATCAGTTATTACTGAGTAACGATTGTCAGATCGTTGTGCAACTGAAAATGAATTTGATAAATGTAGACATTTATGCACACTTGTGGCTACGTGTCACCTTAAGGGGTAAAAACGCTCATCTGTACCACATGAAGTGAATAGCGCATAAAATAATAGTAGCATCTTTAGCTGTTCACCTCTGGCCACACACACAGATTGAATCTCTTTTGAAAAAAAAAAATCCCAACCACATGTTCATGAAACACAATGGAGGTTACCTGTTACCCATGCCTCATCCTCTTCCAAAGCGGGTTTTACTAACAAGCTTAATGGTGGATGGGAGATTATCCTGTCTGTCTCTGCTGGTTTCAAGTTGTGTTTCCTCCAATTCATTCTTCTCCTAATTAGGTGTATGGGTCTATGTGTGTTGGGGTTCATCTAAAATGCAGTTAAGGAATCCTAACGTGAAGCCTCACGCAGATACTGTCAGTGGGTATAGAAATAACAGCAGCGGTGAAAGCAGAGGGACCAGTAGACATGACTGATGCTAGATTTCTCACTCCTACGCACACATATGCAGACATTTTCTGCCCTCTGGCAAAAAGGATGGCTTTGACGCCACGGGAAACGATGACGGCGAAACAGAAATCCATCCCTCCAATACATGAGTTAGTTACGGGCAAAGCATTTAAATATTCATCTGGCAATGATTAAAGGAAAATGACTCCTCTCCATTAAAATCAGTTAAAGAAACATTTTTAACACGTCAGCAGCTGCAGACATGTTTCACTGCGTCAAAGACTGATTTGGCAGATTTCTCTGAATTTAATGTTCCACTTCTGTTTGCTTCACGTTGGTTAAATTCCTCGTTTGCCAGCTGGACAGACATAAAAAGTTTCTTTTTTTTTTAAAATCTTTCCCTGAAATCAAGCGGGATCTTCAGTAAGAGTGAAATAGTCCACCAGTCGGATCTGTTGAGGGTTGCAGGGTAAATTCTCCTTTTGACACATTGCCAATAACAGCATAATTTAGACAACTTATGTGTCCTTGATAACCTAAGATGAGTGGCAAAGAAGGAATACAAATGCAGGACTTTGCAGGAAGACAAGCCAACATTAAACCACGACTTCTTGACTAATATTTTATGGTATTAGCTTCTGAGGCACAAACATTCAATAACCTCAACCCCTGTGGGTTATGAACAGATCTTTAAGAACAACGAGCAGTCACTGTATGTGTATGCTGCTTATTAGGGACATGTCCCTTTAGTTGTATTTATCTGTGAATGTTACTAACCTCGTCTGATTCCGAAGGGATTATAATACAGTTTTAGAGTGTAACCCCTGTCAAATGATCACAGGATTCCAGCAAATGCCAATGGATTTTATTTCGACTGGAGCTCTTACCCCTCACCTCAGAGGTGATAGGACATACCAAGGAAGTCTATGTTGACAAAATGGGTTTGAAATTTGTTACAGTAAAACTTTGGATGGACTTTGTGTGATAGCCTCAGTTATAATTTCGTTGTTGAACATCACAGCTGTGAATCCCTCAGTGAAAGGCTCTCCTATACTCAAGGAGTTACTACTCAGCATCAGTGGCCCTGCTTTGGACACAAACAATCACAAAAAAAGCTGAGGACGAATGAATATTCTGAGAAAATGCCTTTTTCAAGAACGACAGTTTGATCAAAAGGTCTTTACACAACTTCAGGGGAAAAGGAAAACATGGTTTATTTCCTGTATCTATGTCTATTGTTATGCTTTCTTTTCAAGGGTTATTTAGGTGATATGTGTTATCTGAAATGAGTAAGCTACTTCAAAGTAGGCAAGTGTATCTGCTATGTCATTTCTTTTATGGGCGAGTCAAGACCAAACTAAAAATCAGTTCCGTCCGTCCCTCCGTTTTCTTCCGCTTATCCGGGGTCGGGTCGCGGGGGTAGCAGCTTCAGTAGGGAGGCCCAGACGTCCCTCTCCCCAGCCACTTGGGCCAGCTCCTCCGGGGGAATCCCAAGGTGTTCCCAGGCCAGCCGGGAGACATAGTCCCTCCAGCGTGTCCTGGGTCTTCCCCTGGGTCTCCTCCCAGTGGGACGTGCCCAGAACACCTCACCAGGGAGGCGTCCAGGAGGCATCCTCACCAGATGCCCGAGCCACCTCAACTGGCTCCTCTCGACGTGGAGGAGCAGCGGCTCTACTCTGAGTCCTCCCCGGATGACTGAGCTCCTCACCCTATCTCTAAGGGAGAGCCAAGACACACTACGGAGAAAACTAATTTCAGCCGCTTGTATCCAGGATCTCATTCTTTCGGTCACAACCCAAAGCTCGTGACCATAGATGAGGGTAGGAACGTAGATCGACCGGTAAATCGAGAGCTTCGCCTTTTGGCTCAGCTCTCTCTTCACCACAAAGGACCGGTACAAAAAATCAGTTGATGCATTCAAATGGAAGACATAAGGCCCGTTTACACTACACTTTTTTAACTGAGCCGAGCCGAGACCAGTCCGAGCTTGGATCAGTTAACCAAGCCAAGACGACCGTTTACACACCACACTATCCCAGTTCCTTGGTTGCTCCTCGCCTCCTAGTGGCGATCTGCGGTACTACCGCTCTCTGGGATTGAAGGCGGGACCGAGCAAATCAAAATGGCGGCATGTTATGTCTAACCATAACATTCAGGATGTTATGGTTAGACATAGAGTCGGCTTTTGGGACGTGGATAAGACAAACGAACGTCTAATAAGGATTTACAGACGCAGGAAACAACGACAGACGCTAGGGTTCATCACACTGCTAAGCAGAATCATCTCTGGAAACCGTGTGGCACGGTAAGGAAGCTAGTATTTTTATGAATGTCTGAAATTTGTCTGAATGGAGTGTGAATCGGGACGTGCAGCCAGACACACCGGAAAACCCGCGGACAGTCAGCTGACTGTAAGGGAATGACGCGGTCTGCTCATGCGCTCTTTATCAGAAAACCGGGCCAGAAAAAAAAACAGGCCGAGACCTGCTTAGGAACTGGTCTGCAGCTAGCGCGGTCCGGTTATGTCTGCTGACCGTTTACACACAAGAGTTATCTCGGTCACCGAGCTCGGACTGGTCTCGGCTCGGTTAAAAAAGTGTAGTGTAAACGGGCCTAAAGACTGAAGGACTAGAGGAGAGTTGTGATTGATGCAATCTACCTGATACCTCACTCAGACACATGCGCTATCCCAACCCTGTATTAAAAACATGTATGTCATCTGTTTGTCCCCCAGTGATGAACCTAGACCGCGTGGAGAACCACACCCACGTGCGACGGCGTTTCCCACGTTATCAGCACACCTTGTTCCGTGGTCAAGCTTTGTGGGACCCTTACACCCACGTTATACTGCCCCCTGCTGCACTGGTGCCGCAACGCCAGCAGCAGCAGCAGCACAGCTGGAAGGAGAAGGAGCGCTCAGAGAAAGAACGTAAGTAGAGACAAACAAATTGAAACACTGCAAAGTCAGAGGTCGAGAGCCAAGAAAACATTCTCACCCTTGCTTCTGTTTTACAGCCTCGTCCCCTCAGGGTGCCGCCTCCGCCCCTGCTAGCATCTCAGCGAACCACACGAAAGAATATACGGCTGCTAGACGCAGCGTTTCATTGACCGACCCTCCCATCACCATCGTCATCTTGCTGATTTACCGGAGCCTCGGGGCGGCCCTGCCTCCGAAGTACCACGCAGACCGGCGAGGAGTGAGGTGGGAATCAGTTGCTCCAAAAGTGATAAAGCTCGACTCACATTTTGATCCTTTACTGAGTGGGTAATGAGAGAAGGTTAATTAGTTTTCTGTTACATAGACAATCTGTTGGTAAATAAGATTCTCAATAAGTAAAACACTAAAACTTTCTTTCATTTACTTTATCCCAACATATGATAATAGTTTTGGATTTCATGTTATAGTGTCTTTAAAAGCATGTTTTCTAGAACAGGCAAAATGTTTATACTGTTTGTTTGTTTATTAAAGCAAATTCCTAATTTTCAGAAGAAAAAGGGTCTGATTGTTTGCATGCTTTCTTGATAAATTGTTAACGATGATGATTAATGATTATCTTGATATACATTAATGATGGACATAGAGGTCAACTGGCTTAGAGGTTTGAGGCTTAGAGGAGAAACTGGTTTGGCAGTGTTTCCTTATTTGACATCTGTTCCTCTTCTACTATCTTCTTCTAACGCCGTCTCCCCTCCCGTTTGCCGTTTCTCACCTCTCCTCTGGGCCTAATTACACAGTAACGAGCTGTCCAGTTTGTTGTTGGCATCAATGAAAAGCCATTCATATCTGATCTAGAATGCAAATCCCACTGCCTTTCTCTTCCACCACACAATATAAAGCTCTATTTGTCTGATCAGCCGACCGGTTGGCAATGCTGTGCTTTTTTTTTCTCCCCTCCCCCCAGGCTTCCCAGACACCCGGTTATGAACTCCCCGGTGGTGACCATCTCTGTCTACAACAACCAGACGTTCGTGGGCGGTCACCTGGACCAGCCCATACTCCTGGAGTTCAAACTGCTGGAGACGGCCAATCGCAGCAAGCCTCTGTGTGTGCAGTGGAACCACAGCAGTCCGTGAGTCCAAATCAACGCACCTATGCACAGGGTGCTCATTGTACCTGTTTCTGCCTCCATAAAATTCTCTTAGAAAACATTGTTTTGTATTTTTACAATGTATTTGGGCACCTGCTAAAACCTCAATTATTTATTCTGCCCAGAGTGAAACACTGATTTAAAGTATTGTCGCCTATTCCATTTGAAGGATTTTTGTTCGTAACAAACTGTTTCATATTGTTCTATGGTGTAAGCAGGACTCTCTTGAAAATGACACCTTGTGTCTCAATAGGACCTGCTTACAAAAATAAAGGTTTAAAATGAATTAATTGAAGAACTCCAGTGAAACTTGCACCACGGTTTAAGAATCACTGACCAACCTCTTCAGATTCAAACTTCCAGACATTTTCAGTCCTTTTTTAACCTAACCTGTGTTGAGGCAAAACAAGGTTATGAATGCATTGCTACAGTGGTAAGATCTTAAACAGTGAGCCTGAATGAAAGAAAAAAAAAACTCACGACCATCAGCGGGTGAACGATTGATTGTAAAGTGTTTTGTGGTCATCACACTTGATAAAGCGCTGGAAATATTTAACTTGTACAACGAGTCATTTGCCATGTTTGTAATTCTAAACCCTTTTCTTTGCAGACATGAGATTGGAGGTTGCTGGACAGTGAGGGATTGCATAGTGGTGTACAGGAACACGTCCCACGTCCGCTGTCAGTGCCAGAGACTGGGCACCTTCGGCGTGCTGATGGACAGCTCCCATAGAGAGGTTGGACGCCTATCAAGCGTTTCTATCTGGTTGTGTTCAATATAACAATTACATAAATGTAGACATTTATGCCTCCACAAGTTCTATCATAAATACCGTGCAGTAACATTTCCATCGATAAACCTTTATTGAAAGCTGTCTGGTGTTCCATTTCTTTCTTCATCTGAGCATATTAGATTGTCATCTCTAGATGTGGGTAATATAGGAGTATGATACCCTGAGGGGGAAAAAAGCAGAATGATGCTCACAGGGCAAAGATCAGGGAAGTTGCTGAAGCTTAATGCGAACCTTTATGTCTGTCACGTTCCCGGTGACTGGAATCATGTGGGCAACTCTCTCCAACTTGAAATACAACTTGTAATGATAACGTAAAAACAAGTTTTCGTGTTTACTTAGATTTTTTTTTTTAAATAATCTCATAACATTTGTAGGAATAATTTGAAGAAACCTGCAAGTTTTTTTGTTTTTTTTTTTTTTTTTTTAGTGTCTGGGATTTGAGTAGCACTGGTGTAATTTCCTCTGTCAGGATATATATTTCTCAAAGTTTAAAGCGTCATGTCACTGAGTTTTTGACAAATTTATGCCAGTCTGGCACTTGATGTTCAAATTATGCAAACTTCAGTATCAGATGTGTAGAACGGCAAAGCGGGAGCGTTATTTTCCTTGAAACTGCATATCTTTATACTTCATTGACACTCAAGGCTGATGAGCAAAGGTCAGATGGTAATATAGTTTATTATTTTTGCATTATTTCCCTTGTTGATGTTTTCTTTCTCCACTGCGTTTGAGCAGCAGTTGGAGGGGGATCTGGAGACTCTGGCCCTCGTGACGTACTCCTCCTTGTGCGTCTCCATGCTGGCCCTCCTCCTCACCGTCCTGGTGCTGTCTTGCCTCCGGGGCCTGAAGTCCAACACTAGGAGCATCCACTCGAACACGGCGGCGGCCATGTTTCTGTCAGAGCTGGTGTACTTGCTTGGGGTCAATCAGACTGAACAACAGGTAAATACCGATGTGTGCTGTGTTTTTCTCCTAAATCCGGCTTTGTTCTGTGAAGCCTTTCACTTCGCATTTTCTTTAAACCTCGTTTTTCCTGACACTGACCACAAAATCTTTCTTCCCCGTGACTATAAGCACTTTACCTGCCGCCTAATTTTTAATGCAACCTACATAAGCTATATACATGTTTCATTCAATAGTAATAAACAACGCAAATCTTTTTCAGTCTTACTTTAAGCCCTGAGACGATTTTCGGCCAAACTTTCCTGATGAGTGGAGTCATGTTTATTTTTTCAGTCTATGCTCCCTGTCTTTCCTATAGATTTTCTCTTTTTCGTTGTTTCGTTTTTCCCCTCTGCCCATCCCGACCACGGCGTCTCTGTTTTGTTACATAACACACGTTCTCGTGTTCGAGTGTGTTCGCAGAGCAGTGAGTCTCGCAAAGAGGGAAGTTCAAATATGTGCTCACTCAGCGTGAAATCCAATTAATTAAGCTGTATCCCACCACACTGTGGACTGTAAGGCTCTCGCAGAGCGATTGGTACCTTCTAGCTGAACAATATGTTCTCTAACTCATGAACATCACGCTCCGGAAAGCATGTCAGTGCTCGCAGCTGTCATGCGCGTTCGTTTTTAGGAGTTTTGTGCATGTTTCTGAGCCTTTTTGTTTGTTTCATACTGTTTGTGTGTGGGAGTGTGAAATTCCTCGTCTGGCTGTATCGGTGCCAAGGCTGCTGTCATTTTTTTTTCTCTTTTTCTTTTTGCGTCGTCCTTGGCTGTCAGTGGCAATTTGTGCTATGCTTCTCTGGCCTTAAAACATGAGATTTAAAGTTCTGCTGTCCTTAACTTAAACATATACAGGGTTCAGCTTCAGAGCCATACATGTTCATTCCAGTATATAAAGTAACACTTTAGGGATCCAAAAGTCTCATTTGAAATGTGTCTTCATTGATTGAAAAGGCAGAATATTATAAGGTGGTAGATTTGTTTTTATTTAATTTGATTTATATGCTGAATAAATAGTATCAGGTTGTTTCACTGAAGCTTGTGAACGTTTACCATTCTCGTCTGTTACACATTTTGGGTTGGTATGAGACCTTCATTAAAGTCCAATCCAGTTTCGCAATAACTTTGATATCATAGCATTCAAGCAAACCTTAAAGCCAAAAAAAAGTAACACAATATAAGCAGATTTGAGCAAATCAAATCAAAGCTTTTGATCTCTTTTGTCCCCCATGTCACACACTCATTATTGCACCACTCTCTTCGACGAACAAACTGCTACAGCCAAATATTTCAGATTTTGACTCATCAGTCCAGCGGCATTTTTCTGCACCCCAGTTCCTATGTTTTTGTGCACGCTTGAGTCGCTTGGCCTTGTTTCCACGTCGGAGGTGTGGCTTTGTGGCTGCAACTCTTCCACGAAGACCACTTCTGGACAGACTTCTCCGGACAGAAGAAAAACACTTCAGGGCTTTACAGCAGTGGCAAACCTCCAGATCTCCAGGCCTGGTGGGTATCTCTCAGAGGGCATAGGCCCTGGCTCTGCCAGCCACATGAGGCGCACTGCTTCCCTTGTCACTGCTGGATTTCTTTCAGTGCATCCTACAGGCTCTCCTCTGGTGCTGAACTTGGTGTTTCTCTTCTGCTCATAGTCATACCGGGATCCCCCGTTTCTCTGCCGCCTCAGAAACCAATCACTTTTCTTTGAACATCGGGGAGTGGGGGGCCTTGATTGACAAAAATCACAGACAGCAGAACAACGACAGGCATCCGCAGCTATTTAGAGTCCTTGCTTGGATCCCTATCCAGAGCCTGGGATTAGATCAGAACAAACCTAGTTATGATAATGTTGTCTGTAACATGTTTGCAGTATTTCGATTCTGATACACAGACTTCGGCAAAATGTAGAATACTTGTAAAGTGCATTGAGATGACGTGTTGTGAATTAGCGCTATATAAATAAAATTTAATTGAACTGAATTGAACGTACTGAATTTAGTCATTTTTAAAAGCTCCTTCTGCAGAATATTATCCATTTTAGCCATAGCCATTATCCTTTAGGAGCAATAAGATGATATTAGCTGGTATATGCTGGTATGGTTATTTTAACATACAGTCAAATTTGTCTTTTTCGGAAATGAAGGGAAAAGCGTATGTTCCCTCATTTAGCCAGCTGACTCGTATACTAGGCTGCAACGGGGAAAGGGAGCACTGCATCAACGCTTCCTACAGCTGGTGGAAAATTCTGACTTCTTGTCAAAAGACTTTGAAGCAAAGGAAAGGTATGATACATTTTTTAAAACCTAACCTTGGCGTACCTTAATAACTGTACCCTCTCCATGCGTGATCCGATAAAAAGTTCAAACGGCTTACAGTAGACCCGTCTGTTAAACAGAATATTTAGTTTTCCTAAAGAAGGGAGTCAAAGTAGGTCCTAATGCAGAGCAGGATTTACTGCTTAAGATGTGAAGTCGTAGTAATTATATTTTTAAGTAATAATGCTAGGCTTCAAATTAAAAGCCACACAAGATTGCTCCTCATTTGTGTTACGTTCCTCTCTTTAAAATCCATTTAAAATGACCAAACCAGAGCGCTGTCGGGCTGTTTTTGGTGATCTTTCTGGATTTAGCGCCACACTTCTCTCATGGGATTAATGCCTTTGTGGGTGCTGTAATTCTCTGCAACTCGTGTTCGAGCAGGACAGGTTTGTCTGTCCAGACAGGCCAGAGAAAAAGCGTTTAGGAGTTTAAATAAACCAGTTCCCAAGTTATTCCATGCAGGATGGCAGTAAATTCTCACAGAGCTTAGTTGCTTCTCTTCTGCATTATTGATATGGAAATTCTGCATAACCTCCACAGCAAACAACAGCTCTTCACTAAGAGGAATTATCGTGAAGCTTTATCTGCTCCAGGGATATGCAGGCTAAACTCTGCTATTAGCAGGACTTCAGCCAATCGCAATACACAAAAAATTATTTGCACCCTTTTTCTGTAAGAAGTGCACTTTTTATCACTATGTGCATTCTTTACTATGAGCAACTTGCTGCTTTTTATCTGTCATAATCAAAGTTAAAAGGCTCTCCTGAGTCTTATTTCCTAACACGTTCACAATATTGACTTACAGCTATTTTGGGGCTTTTACTGGAGATATTCTGCAACACGCTGCCATAAACTCTGTTCGTTAGTAATTAAATCATGACCGGCTGCTCCTTCAGAGCTAACACCTGCTCTGCTGTGCTTCAATAAAGACATATTGTTGATTTGCCGGGGGAATCTGCTTTGCATCAGCTAGGCAGTCGCTTTTTCCTCCTTTAACACAAATTTTATTTGCGCTTCCCCCGTCCGTCGTTTCTGTTCTTCTTCTATATCCATGTTCCTCCCACTGCACCCAACTTCCCGTTCTTTCTCCGTTTTTTTTTCCATGTTCCTGTCTGCGTTCCTCTGCCAGTTCCTGTGCACGGTCGTCGCCATCCTGCTGCATTACTTCTTCATGTCCACGTTTGCCTGGATGTTCGTCGAGGGTCTTCATATCTACCGCATGCAGACCGAGCAGCGCAACATCAACTACGGAGCCATGAGGTTCTACTACGCCATCGGCTGGGGCGTGCCTGCCATCATCACAGGTAACTTGGAAACACATCTCCGTGGAAACGCGGGGAGCGGGCGGGCGGGCCTCGCTTTCATGGCAACACACTGCCTCACACTGGATCTGCACAGTCATATCCGTCACGTTCGTTCTGCATGCGGTGGCGGTGCTGATAAGGCGTTCCTATTGACACTTGTATTAAAAAAAGGTTTCGGTGGCATTTTAATATGGAGATAGCAGCAGAGATTCACAGGCAAGCAATTACCGTCGCGAGACATGCAATATCTACCGGCTTTGCTCTCTCCCTCCTCTTCCTTCACACGCACATTAGCTTCTGTCCGGAGCCGTAACGTGCCGTCAGCTCACCTCTATCTGCTGCTGTCACTGTCAGAGCCGCAAGCTGCCGCCTCACTCCTTACCTCAAGGACGGATCCGTCTCCCACTGCCTTACACACGCCTCCCCCCCCCACCCACACCCACATACACTCACTAATATGTCATTTGCCTCAGGCGATGAAGGTGTGTTAATCTGTCTGCCTTCCTTTAGGCTTTTCCTGTCTCTTATAGTTTTGTGGTTCAATTTGAAATATACATATACATGAATGTCAGAGTCTTGACAAGTGATCTCTAAAACGAGGATAAATCAGGACTGAAAAGATCAGCGAAACCCTAAATACCTCCTAGCATCCACATGTGACACTGGAGCACAATGTAAAGTAAATATCTGCAGTTTTCGCTTTAACTTTTTAATTGTAGCACTTGGCTAGAACAGTTTTCAAAGTCATTAGTTATTAGATCCATTTTCATGATGTAATAATGTGTGCAGAAATTTTTCATTTAAAATGGAGACTTTTCACACACAAAAAAAAATCAAACATCAGTTTAGACTGAGTCGCACTACCGTGCTTCGCAGAAGAATTCATTATCCTTGAAAGTTTTCACATTGTGTCGCATTAGAAGCTCAAACTTCAATGCATTTTATTTGGGTTTTATGTGGCAGATCAACACGAGGTCGCATATAATTGTGCATTTGCAATACAAGGATTCGGGATTTTCAATTGTTGTCTTCTTTTTGTTAGTTTGTTTTTAGAAATAAAAATGTGGCACGCTTTTGTATTCAGTCCCCTGATCCAATACTCCAGTGGTAGCTGCAAGTCTTTTGATGTATGTCTCCACTGTTGTATTTCTCTACTAGATGTCGCTCTAGTATCTGGTTTACCTCTAGGGATTTGTCCATTCTTCTGCAAAATAGCTCAGGTTCAGTCAGACTGGATGACAAAAGTTTAATGCAAACAGATATTGTTTAGGTTTGACCACAGATTTCTTTATGGGATTTAGGACTGGACGTTGACTGAGCCATTTTAACACCTGAATAATCTACATTATATAATTAACAGCTGAATTTGATCAAAACATTGTGTGGTATGCAGGGCTATATGTTTAAGATCCTAGCCCTGCTTGAAGGTGAACCTCCACCTTAGTGTATGTCTCTCTCTCTCTCCCTGTCTCAGGATGATGGATTGACACACATCTCAGCTTTTTTTCTGTAAAATGCTGAAAACCTAGAATCATTCTCCTTAAGCTTAAGTTTGTGGTTGTGAGTCGTGCCATTAATATTTCTGCAAGACACAGACGCTGCTTTATCTAGATCTTTGTGATTGACAGCAGAGGACACGACACAGATGACCAAGATGTCTTATTGCTGTCTTTTTTTTTTTTTTCCCCCTGCAGGTCTGGCTGTCGGCTTGGACCCTGAAGGTTACGGTAACCCAGACTTCTGTTGGATCTCCATGTATGACAAACTCATCTGGAGCTTTGCTGGCCCTGTTGCAATAGTCCTACTGGTAAATGTCTCCTTGCTACGCCGATGTACTGCACCTAACTCTGAAAGCCTCCAAACCCAAATTACATATTGTCAAAGCGGTGAAGTAGACTAGTCAGATGATTTTGGCAAACAGTGTTTTAACTAAAAACAAAAACAACAACAAAAAAAAAACTCTAATTATGTAGATAGAATCACTACCAAAGTAAAAAAAAGGTCAAGTTTATTAAACATTGTGTGGTGACGTGATTTCTGCTTTCCTGGCTCTTAATCTTCAGCTTGACTGTCCTTCTGAGCAGGTTTCTGTCGTCTGTCACAAGTGGCAGCACTACAAATTGATTTCAGGAAGAGAGCCCACTTGAACTTTGCTTGGAGTATCATTTTAATTGCTTGCCTCATTGCGTCAAGACCTTTCAATTTGTAAACTCACTTCAGTCACCTATTTATGCCGGCCTTCAAGTGCATCTTTTACTTCTTTTCTTCTTTTTCTTTATAAGCCGCTCCACTTTAATATCTCTTCATGTTATGCACTATTTCACCTAACATTATGATTTTTCTGTCAGGCGTTGGGTTCATTTGTCTGAAGCCAAAGCCGTTGCCATCGGCAACCATTTGATCCACCATCGATTATGTGTCGTCTATTAACACTGATCCCAGATGTTCCTAGAAGCAGAATTGGATTTGCTGAACCGCGTTCAGTATGTTGCCTTACCAGCACTGTTGATCTCCCCTGATCCAGATGAATGGAGGGATTTTCACGATTGTAGCCAAGATGTCCTGTAACCCATCTCAGAAGGAGACTAAGAAACTTCCTGTCATGTGAGTCGCCTTCTCAACCCTGTTTTCGCTGTGCAAAAGTAATGCTCTTTCTTCTGTACTTGGCAGTTTTAAAGTGAATCATACCGCTCAGTTTGATGAAAAGCTAGTTAATAGACAACAAACTTAAATATCTCTGTGTGCGGAAACAACACATGCTGTTCAGCTGTGGCCACTTGTTTCATGCGTCACAGTACAGTCCCAGCGTGTGAAACCTTGTGAAAATGTTTCAGAAGGGGGAAGCTTTTCCCTCGCGTCCTTCACATCTCGCTACACAGTATAATTGGAATATGATTCATATTCAAGTACATGGAGCGTACTACAAACTCAATTATAAGAATTTGCAATCCAATTCAGTTGGTCATATAATCAGAATTGGCAAAAAAAAAAAAAAAGATCTACGTGAAGGAGCCCAGATGACTTCGCCAAGCTGTTGACATTGCAGCAATCTCTCATACTAAGCAAGCATGTGGCGACTGTGGGCTGGAATCACACTTTTTAACAGAAGGAGACCTCTGGCTGAACCAGAACCAGACTCCATATGAGGATAGCCTGTCTTTGTACAGTGTCTCTAAAACAATACTAAACAATACTAAAACAATATTTCACTAATATTGGTGAAATATGTCAACAGCTTATGTCAACGATTGTAAAACATATTTAGTACAGCATACTGTCCTGTACTCATCCTCCATTTAATTCTTATCCTTCTTTGTTTTCTGTCTATCTTTCTGTTTTAGTGCTACTATCCGAAATGCCTTTCTGCTGTTGCTGGTTGCCACCTCCACCTGGCTGTGTGGTCTGATGGCGGTAAACAACAGCATCCTCGCCTTCTACTACATCTTTGATGTTCTCTGCCTACTGCAGGTATAAACAAAGTACACCCATGTGCACCTGGATCTTAGACACCTCATATCTTGACCTTTATTGTTATCTTACTGTATGTCTCTTAATTAAATGTCTTTATCCCAGGGTATGTCGGTGATGCTGGTCTTCACTGTCTTCAACTCCGAAGTCCAGGAGGCCTGGAGAGTTGCCTGTTTGGGAAAGAAGAGCCCTGGAGAAGACCCACCGAGACCGCCGCAGAACGCTGTGAGTCCCACACACTTGGTTTTTCTAAACCATCTGCAGGTTTTATCCATAATTTTTTAAAAGTGACGTTAATGTGCATTTTATGTAATCATCCTATTTGCCAGAAAATATAACATTGTCCGAATCATTTAAATGGTCTTTGGTGTCCCAATAGAATGGCCATTATTGAGCTGTAATGACTCAGAGTGAATCTACAGCCCTGATGTGGAGCCATAAATCATCTCTCTGCATGATCCCAAAGCCTTTTTAATGTGCTGTGTCCCGACGTAGTCTCCCTGAGACACACATTTTCACTGTGTCCGTTACTTGACAGTACAAAAACCCCTCCTGTCCTCCATTTCTACTTCCCTCAGTCCATCCATCAATCTTTCCTGCCCTCCCTTTGCTCTTCTTCAGCTGCCCTCAGGGTTTGCTGCTGACCCACATCGAACAATACAGCAGCCACTGGAACACTGCTTGTTCTTTAGCCTCTTCAACAAATGCCCTGTGCAGTACTTATTTCTCGACCGTGTGTGTGTGTGTGTGTGTGTGTGTGTGTGTGTGTGTGTGTGTGTGTGTGTGTGTGTGTGTGTGTGTGTGTCGGTTATATCTTATCCTACTTTCGCCTCTTCACTCTCTCTTCTGCCTCATGTGTTTATTAGTTCAGCTGCATATACATTAGCCAGCATCTGTGTGTGTGTGTGTGTGTGTGTGTGTGTGAGTTATAAAAAGGTACATGAATGTGCATTGTATGCCCTGTATACAATTTGAATACAATATGCACAGAGCCCCAAGAGAGGCACGAATGTATTTGTAAGACATTTGTGTTATAGGATGTGCTTGGATGAGCAATTGTGTGTGTGTGTCCCGTTTTTTTTTCTTCCTCTCCATTACTGAGTCATCTGGGGAAGAAGCCTGGAACTATTATTAGAAGAATACTTTTTTTTTTTTTTATCTTTGATGGGCAACATGTATTAATGGCGGCTTATTAGCATGCTTTTTTTCCTGTCTGACTCATGTCCTGCTGCATGTTATTTATGAATATCATTATCTATAATGTGCAGCGTAGGGAGCGCTGTCTCAGTAAAACGCTGAAGCTTATGCCCCACTTTCCTAGTTCGCCCATTTTATTTCCGATGGCCAACTAAGTTTTTCTCGAGGAAATGGAAAAATACATGTTTTTTTTGGCTAACAAAGCTTCTTTTTTGCCTGTCATCCGTAAACTTAAAAAAAAATATGTTGTACGGTAGGGTTGTAACAATATAAAAAGATATGATGTTTAATAACATTTTGTGAAAAAAAAAGAAGATATTTCCAATTTTGTTTTTCACAAATAGAATAATGATTTTACAAATCACAAGATGGGTTTGTACAAAAGCTTTGTAAAAGCCTAATTTATTGCTGATCGGAATCAGCGAGCAGATGTTAAGCGTAGTGAGCTAGCCAGAGTCAGAGTGTGGACCGTAATACTTTCCTAACGTGCTTTCGAAGTGAATGTCCCCCTTTTGTTTTACGCAAAACGCTTTCAAAAGAAGCGCAGAGAAGATATGAAAATTCAGAGAGGCTTTTTCAATGTTTCTGTAAACACAACAGGGTATCTTAGCGACGACTTACTTCCTTTTTGCGAAATAAGAGTCTCAAACACAGATACAAACTGCTGTGAAGCCAAACCGTGCACCTTCATATCTTGCCTTCAAAGTAACAGCTTCCTGATTTTATCTGACAACGTCATGCATCAAGAGCTGGATAAGGGTTGGCGAGATGCACTGCAGCTTAGTGAGAAAGATAGCGGTGTTTTGATGTCGCGAGACCTCATTATAGTCCTATTATATAGTCCTCCTGATAGAAGACCAGAACACTCAGATCATATATTAGGTAGCACATTCACTGTCTGGGATTTTGTCTACCCTTTACTAACTAAACAAAGTACATATTAAAATCTTGAGGTCCTCCAGTATGAACTGGTCACGTTCTGTGTGTTGTATTGTGTGGCTGTGTGTTCAGGCTCAGAATCCCTACCATAATGCATCTCTGTTGGAGCAGAGCGGGCTGCACCGCATCACCCTGGGGACCTCCACCATCTCCTCCGTCAGCTCGGCAAGGTATTCCTCACACAACAAAGTCCACACAAATTCACCAACGTGCTGAAAATCAGCATTGCATTACAACACATACAGACTTTGAGAAATACAGTGGTGCCCCAGATAAAGATGTGCAAAAAGCCTTAGAATTATTCATTTGTTTTATTGTAATTGCTGTAGCATCGCCCAACCTTTAATGTGAGTACATTTATTAGGTGGGGGAAAGAATCCTGTGTTGACAACATTTTTAATACAACTTCTGGTGTTACAATTGTCCCCATTTCCATTTATTTTTTATTTTTAAAGCATAATTTTTACTTTTTAAGCTAAGGTTTGTAGGAACCTCTGATTGGTAACCCACGACCTTCTGTTTCCCTGGGGTATAAATGTCATGTGACGTCCAGGGCAGGTGTTTGGGGGCGATGCCAGAAAAAAAAAAATTCTGTCCCACAAACGCAAAAGTCAACATGTGAGTGTTGCTATACTTCACTGGGACTTTAAGATTATGATTGAGATTAAGTTTGGGTTTTTTAGCAACAAACTGTGCAGGCGGGTTAGAAAAAAAAAATCTACATTTTGTCCACCAGATATTATTCCATCATCACTGTGTAAAGCTGTTTCCTATTGTACTGCTCCGTCTAGTTTAACAGTCTGTAGCTGATCTCCACATCCTGGTCAGATCCCTGCATCTTTTCAAAATGCTCTGCCCTCTTCTTTTCTTAAATACTCATCCTAGATCAGTCAGCTCTTAGTAGCAACAGGCCTATCTCAAAACTGCCATGGGAAAACTCTGAAAAAGTCGATAGCGCAACAACTGTGGGATGCTATTGATGATTTTATTATTATATAATGTCTGGATATACTGGATATACTGCATATTGCATGTTTTTTTTAATCTACTGATTAAAAGTACTGAAATAACAGATTGGATTATATTAAATCGTTCACTGAGAAAATATGCTACTGCCGTAAAAGATTAGATTACTTTAGGGCTTCTACACATCTGTAACAGGGCTGACAACAAATGTATTTTTGTTCTGCTGCAGCACGAAGTCTTTTCCCCTCTATTTTAGAGCAAAGGCTTTAACAGCCAGAATATAAAGAGGATACTCTGATATTTGATCATCATTCAATTAGGACTGGATTGGGGTTTGTCGTGTCTCTCTTCAGACAGGATATTCCCTTGCTAATAAAATCCCCACTGTGGGCTCTTTTTGGGTCAGTGGGGTAAAGATGAAGAAGATTGGATTGAACAATGTACTGTACTACATGTAGAGCGACACTAATGTACCCTTAAAGTGGCAGTAGATGTCTTTAGAGCTCGATGATTGCCTCGCAGAGTTTATGTACAGCACACGTAACTGTGAGTGTGTGTTGTGTGTGTGTGTGTGTGTGTGTGTGCGTGTGTGTGTGTGTTGTCTGTGTACTTATCTGCCCTCACTTGTCTTCTCTCCGCCTGTTAGGGAGAATCTGTTGGCACGTCAGAATCTGGAGCAAAACATCGTCCACACTGGAGCGACTGACCTGGATGTAGCCATGTTCCACAGAGATGGAGGTTAGGGCGCAGACACACACGCTAACAGGGATGGGTTTACATCAGCGGTGCCTGATTCCAGTCCTCAGAGAAGTGTTCTGGCACATTTTAGATGCCCCGCTGCTACAACACACCTGGTTTAGTGGGTAAACAGCCTCGTCAGTGTGTCATGAAGTCCTGCAGAGGCCTGCAAACGGGCTGTTCGTTTAATTAGGGTGTGGCGATGCAGGGACACGTCCAGAGGACCTCTGACGGCTGGAGTTTAACAACACTGGCTCAGAGTTTTTAAGCCAGCACATTTCATTTAAAAAGGGCTAATTATCTCTACATCTATGCTTTTTCCTGCCTCTTTATCACAAAGCCACGTCGGAGACATTAACAAAGATAAATCACTATCAGTGCATCCATGGAGGAGAAAGTTTCTTGCTTTTCTCTTGTTGATTTTTTTTTTCAACCCGGCTGCGTTCAGGTGGGGATTCAGATTCCGACTCAGACCTCTCCATGGATGAAGAGCGAAGTCTCTCCATCCCTTCCTCTGAGAGCGACGACAACGTGCGTCTCCGGGGGCGCATCCAGAGGCGATTCAAACGCTCCAATCACGGCGAGCGCCTGCTCACCGAACCCACCAACAACGGCACGAAAGGTAGACAAGCGACTTTCCTGTTTCTAATCTATTTAATGCCACCGAGAGATCACGCTTATGAAAAATGGGATTTGATCATAACGGTTGATAAAGAACTCATAAAAGAAGTAACAGGAAATCATCCTTACTGCAAGCTTTTTGATATGGTTAAAAGTAGAAAGCATTAATCTCCTGGCACATTGATGTCACATTAAAACCACAAACTTAAATAGAGTACATGTGTGTAACTCAGTATCAATGCAGCTGCGCTGCATTGATACTGAAAACGTTCAACTAACCTTACGGTATTGTTAATTCTCTTTGCTAGTTGACTAATAGAGCTAAAAGTCATGTGTTGAAGACATGTACCACATCAAACACCTAAAACCAGGAACATGTCAGTGCCAGTTGTCTATATTGACTATCTTTCTCTTTCTGATGCTCATTAACTTACACCATTGTCTATGCAATTGAAAATTGGTCATCTAAATGTCATGCTTAAACCATTCTTGTTAAAGGCCAGACATGTTCAAATCAATAAATCTATATAGGCGATCAGTTTTTAGCCTAATAAGCTGTTTGGATTAGTGGAGCTGTTCAGGTTAAAACCAGAATCCAGTTGCCTGTTGAATAGCAGATAGGGCAATATACAGATGGCCAGCAGGGTCCAATCAATGTGTCGCCGCAGTCAAATCAAAGAGCAGCGCAGAGACAGCTGGCTTTTCTACTGAAAGGTCACAATCTGAAGCGATTCCATTGTCTATGACGAAAGCTTTGACCCCTGAAGGACCATAATATGCTGGAACATGTCAGCTGAGCCGCAGTTAACCTTCCATCAGTGCAGATTTAGACAATGATGGGGAAAATGTCTAAGGACGCGCAAATCTTTTGTGACCATTAAATAAAAATGACCACAACAAATCGAGTCCCTTTAACTTTATTTTGTGAGCAGAGACTTGCATTAATAACACAAACAAAGAATCAAATGTAACAACTTGTTTTGTCGTGCAAACGTATTGATGCAGAATCTTTTTGAACGCTGATTTTCTACTCAACCAGACACTGTCTTCTCTGATTGACTTTCCATTTAACCGAAATCGTAAGGGAAATGATACATGATTTTTAGAATGTTTTTAAGGTGGCATGTATTTGAATTGAGTACCCCACTTAGTCAGTGCTCTGTATAGATGCCTTTAATTGCAATTAAATCTCCAGACCATTCCACTGTAGCTCTGGTTGTATGTTTAGGGTACTTGCACTGCTGGAAGGAAACCTCTGCCCCAATTGCAGGTCTTTCGCAGCAGGTTTTCATCTATGATTGCCCTTACAAATAGGCTCATACGAGCCGATGGGTGAGAAAGGGAAAAGAGTGCCGGAGCGGCGATAGCGGGGTTTGATACACATCTTGTTTTGGTGTACAGCCATTGCCCAACCTCCACCTGGTGGTGAAAAATCGCTTATTGCTCCTTTAAGGATATGAATAAAAAAAAAAAAAAGTCACCTTAAATTGATTAACCCTGATAAATGTATTTGTAAATCTAAAACAAAGTCTTTTCTATTTGCATACAACAGATTTGGACGGCAATGACCTTCTGTCCTACTGGCCTGCTTTGGATGAATGTGACACCCTGCAGAAGTGGGGCTCAGAGCGCCCCCTGGGGGGGGATTACAACAAGGATGCTGCCAACAACAACCAGCTGGATGCGGCGCTCACCAGCGGGGATGAGAATGGCCTCACCCAGCCACACAGGCACCGCAAGGGTGAGAGAGACATAAAACGACTTTTTTTTTTTCTAGTACGACTCTCTCGTATAATTTAATCAGATGCAAGATAATTTTGAGTCTCTTGCATCTGATTTGCATCACTGAAAGATTAATATGCGCAATCTGCATCTGGCTTGATTTTCATACATATATTAACATCTTCATCGTATTCTCCCCGCAAAAAAAAAAAAAATCTCTGTAGACATACAAACTGAAAACTTTAATGCTTAATCATAGGGAACCTTACTTTTTGCATAGGAACGACTCATTTACATGTCTGCTTCAAGGAGTTTCTTTTCTCACACCCAAAGGCGAGGTGGTTTTATGATTCATGCCATTTTAACAGTGACTGGAGGCAGACTTAAAATGTTAAAAGTATCACCGTTGTATGCTCCTTTTTTATCATTTTAACTTCTTCCTATTCCTACTCTCTTTCACTATTTTCCACATGAACCTACAATCTCACTACTCTTTTAAATCTCCTTAATGTTTACCTCTCTTACGTACCCATCTTCTCAGCTTATGACTTTATTGTTCACTCTCAGCTTCCTACTTTCTTTTCCAGGTATCCTGAAGAACCGCCTTGGTTGTCAACCAGCCCTCCAGGGTCTTTCCTCCATGGGCCGGGTGCCGAGTGAGCTCAACTGGTACCGCACCTCTACACTCGGACACCGAGGGGTTCCAGCGGCTTCCTACGGTCGCATGTACTCTGCTACCGCCGGTGCCACTGGAGGTTCTGGTTCTCTCTCCCAGCCAGCTTCCCGCTACTCCTCAAGGGAGCACCTGGACTCACTTGCCAGGAGGCAGCTGTCCAGGGATCCCCTTGGAAGACAGACGGTTGGGGGATCAAGGGAGCGTCTGGACTCCCGGGGTTCCAGGGATAACCTGGATCTCCTGCCCAGGAGGAGAGAACTAGGGTTGGGACTAGGAGCGGGGCTCGGGGGCTTGGATCACCAGCGAGTCTCATCATCTAGGGAAAATTTGTCAGGATCCAGGGACAGACTGGACAACCATCACGCCACCAGCTTCCACGCTTCGAGGGAGGATTTGAGTGGAAATGGGGGAGCTGTCGGAGCCGGGATGGAAGGATACCTCAGCGGGTCCAGGTCTCAGTTGAACTCATTAACTCGGCGACAGGCCTCATCGCGGGAGCACCTCGCAGGGGCTCTGATAAGTAGTAGGTCGAGGGAGCAGTTGGAGGCCAACGGGGTGGGAGCTCAAGCTCAGCCTTGTCGGGAGTGGCTTCGCAGTCTACCGCCCCGCCAGCCCTCGCACCCCGACCAGCCTCTGTCTGCCTCTCCTCCTCCCCCGATCTCAGAGGAGCCACAGCAAGAACAACTACCTCCTCCATCTCATGTCAGAGGACGCCTGGACTCTGCACCTTCATGTAGGTACCCTGGTCAGACTGTACCCCAGCTAGCAGGTTCAAGTCCAAACCCTCTGGTTCGACAGCCGTCCAGTGAACAGCTGGACATTTTGTCCTCCATCCTGGCATCCTTTAATTCCTCTGTCCTGACTCCTCCTACCGCCTCTAACCCTGGCCCTAATGGCTCCGCCCATGGACCCTCCCCTTCCCCACCCCAGTCTACCACTTCTCACAGCATATCGGAAGTCTCTCCCGACTCGGAGTAAGTTGGTCTGCGTGCATCTTTCTCGGCTAACACTGAGTTCCATGTTTGCTCTAATTTTACTTTTCATTATGCTGAAATATTTTTTTTTTTTATTTTTTTTTATTTTTCAATTAATAGCTTTTAGCTTGTTTGTATTCAGACAAATACTAAGAACAACCAGTGTTGCCAAGTCTGCTTATTATCAGCGACTTTGGGCTTGTTCTTTTCTGAAGTTGCTTGTAAGTTTCATGAGTCACAAGTTGTGTTTTTTTTTTTTGGGCTTCTTTTTGACCGTTAAGTCGCTTATTTTAGGGCCCAAATAAGCGACTGTCAGCAAGAGCTACAAAGAGACCTGCTCGTCTATTCTACGTTGTCCATAACTGTACAAACAGTTACGGATGACGTAGACAATTTTCTGTCTGCATCCCAGAGCTGGTCGCTCGTTTCGCTCTCATGATCTGGCAACACTGAAAACAACCAGTGAAGTCTGCTGGACCAAGCTCTGAATATATCATTGACTTCTTTACTAATAATACTCAGCACCAAAGCAAATTCTGCAGTTTTCTGACTTGCAACCAGAATGCTCTCAACTCAGGTGGGACTCCCAGTTTCAAATACCAACATCCAGGGCAACTCTAACAAAGCATAAGTAGCTGTTAGTTTAAGTCTGAATGACTATTAGCACAACGTCTGTAGCAAGCTGGTTCATTTCCCTCCTTGGTGTGGTTTGTTTGTGTATTTGTGAGCACAGCAATCACACAATGGTGAGGACCAAAACAACGATACCAAGACTGCTTAGGAGGTGGTCTCGGTACGATTCCAGATGGACTCTAGTTTGTTTATAATGTGATCTTACCTTGATCTGGCACAGCTATCAGATATATGCTGCAAGCTGGAGCCAAAGGCCTTCCCATAGCCAGATTTGTGTTGCACTGTGGGATGCTGTGTAGAGTAAACAAAATGATAAACGAAGGCGGTGCGTCTTTTCAGAAAGTGTAAAGCCCCTTGCAACCTTCTAGGAGTCATTTGGGGTACTTCTCAGATAATTCTGCCTGAATTAATTCCCAGAAACACATTAATAATCTGAATTAAATTCTCTGTTTTAAACTGGCTCACAACATAGCAGCAGCTTCCTGTGTTTATTTTTGTTGCCACTAAAGTACATGCTAAATGTAGTACACAAAAACCTTGCTTAAACCAAAAAAATAGCTTTATAAGTTAGTATTTATCATTTTCTTTTAAAGAATTTAGATTAGGTGCTTTGCCATATAAACTAACTGGTGTCCCTTCTCTTTTTCCTTCACCCTAGAGCCCACAGAAGCGAGGGACAGTCTTGATGACGGCCTCCACGTCTATTAAAGCCTTGCAACAATGCTGGGACAAGTCAGAGGATCCAAAAACAGGAAGATCGACAAAGAAAATTTACAGACAAAAACGACTCTGACAAAAGAGGAAACTGGAGAGTGGGATGTTTTGCGTTTATTACCTTTTTTAAGTCCCATCGGTCACAATCTATGGATCTATGGACAATGAATCAACCTATTCTACTACCTAAGAACGGTTAGACAAAAAGGAAATTAGCAAATTGAAAAATCTCCTCAGATGTTAAACAAACCTGATCTAAATGCGATAAGTCAAAACAGAGGGAGAAAAAGTGTCTGTAAATAGTCTTTTTATACATTTTTTATCTTTTTCATTGAAGGTGAAAAAATATCTTGTGATGTTTCTTTTTTTTTTTTTACGCAGTCGTGTCCATGTGAGGTTGTGAATGAGGTTGAAGCGAGTGCTGTTTTGCGTGTTGCTGAGGGAAGAACTTTCCTCTACAAAGTAAAGAGAAAAAAAAAAGAGAAAAAAAAAATCCCCAAATTTCTTCCCAGAAATACATTTTCCTCAGAATGTTTTCCTCAAACCTTTGAACTTCAAGTAAAGCGACAGGGGTCTGGTAACGGAGTATCTGATGAGATTATGGACAGCCGTGGATGAAGGGATAATATCAAAGTATCGGGAAGCGAATGTAAACAGAGGTAGGGATTATTATAGGAGAGGCGAGATGATGGAGCAAGATGATTGTGCAAAAAAAAAAAAAAAAAAAAAAGATAGCTAACAACACATTAGATTCAAAGCTGGTTGTTTAACCATTAAAGCTCAGTCACAGGTGTCCGCTGTAATGGGGAGGTCGTGCAGTTTTGTGATCTGATGTATATAATTGTGACCCTGTCATCTTTCTGTGTTGCACCTGGTGCTGTCTGAACCAGACCCTATCAGTCCACTGATGTAACAGGCACACATCACCGGCGTTTTAAAAAGCTGGCGGGCGAAAGTCGACCTCGCCGTCTGCAATCTCTCCGTGAGGCCGGATCGTGTAACAACCACTTTTTAAGAACCCCTCAAGGTATCCTTTACACTTTGATGCATCATGACTCAACCTGCCTAGAGGGGGTGCGCCACAGGAGCAGCCGAATCTCTCCAGCAGCAACAACCAGGAAACTCATTTGTAAAAAGCTCCTCATGCAGAAGGCTCTCGTGCAAATCTAAGCCAAAGGAACATGAATCAGTATGAAACACTGTTTTTACCCTTCTCTCAGCAATGAAAATGCCTTCCACAGGGTGAGACGGCTGTGGAAGTAATCCACTTTTGTTATAGCTATGATTTTTTTTTTTTTTTTTTTTACATGTATTATGCCACAACAAAAACAACCAAAATGATTTTTCTTTTCTTTTTTCTTTTGTGTTACTGAGGCCTTATTTCTACACTACAATACTAACCGCTGTTTGGCATTTTATCTCACTGTGTACTGTGCAAATTGACTTTGATTGCGAATGACAGAGGAACAAAGACGAGAAGAACAATGTTGTTGAATCCCAGTGTGCTCAAATATTTATTGAAGACATGAAAGCAAACCTGAAGCTTGTATGCAGCGTGGTGTCTACCTGAATTTAGCAGCTCACATCTTTAGCAACTTTTCACCACCACGCTGTCCTTAAAGAAAAATGTTGCTGACATTAGGCACTTTTTTTTTTTTTCAAATATAATCAGGCTTAAAAATGTTCATCATGAGCTGAGATAAAGCATTTCCTCCAAAGACACGTACAAACAGATTGTCTTTTCCAACCATTTGGAGGATTATTGGAGATGAGGCATTATTTGCGATCAGTCAAAGCTTCTGCTGCCGTGTATTAGCTAACAAAAGGGAAGATGAGATGTCATCGCTGTCAGCACTAAAAGCGTCTGTGTGCGGCTTTTTTTTTGTGTTAGATGTAGGCATTCGAATCTGCTGCTGATTCTGTATCACAGATGCTGGCAAAAGCGAAGGGATCTAGTTCGGGATTTTATGCAGTGAGGATCCGTCGAAAGGTTTTAAGCCGTTCCTATCCCATTTAACTCTCTCGGTGTCTTCAGTTGGTTAGTATGAGTCCAGGTGAGTTGGTCCTGAAGGCTCAACTTAACAGTCAGCGTTAATTAATGGATCACTAAACTTTAGTCACGTTTACATTTGTTGGATATTTCAGCTGGAAGCAATGATGCTTTTCAGAGGAAATGGGGGTAGGAGGTGGCGCACCGCCGATGATACTCCTGTGTGCCAAACACATACTGAAGTGGAACATGCAAGTTGTTTCCTATCAGAGGAAGTAGCTAATGAATAAAATAGCAAAGCAGTGTAAAAATCAGTAAAATAGCCTTTTAAAATTATATTTTTGTCAGATGGTTAATGTGACCTGAAACACTTTAGGTGTTGCACCCTTGGTACGTTTTACACAGGAAGATTACTGGCGGTGCATGGCTTCAATTATACTTTCAGTGTTAATGATCACTACCTTCACTTTAAATAAAGACATACATTATTATCAACCTCAATTAAGATAGTAACTGCTAATAACCTTTCAAATCTGAGCCATCTATTTAAGGCAAAAACACATCTTCAGGACAATTAAGGAAAATAGAGGTCTCTTTGTGAATGCAATACAATTTGGCTGAAGACTGTCTGAATAACCAAGAAAAACAAAATACTTGCCACCTGTAAAATATAGAGGTACATTAAAACGCAAGTGGGCTAAAATCCAACACAGCGGACAGATAAGACAGCAAAAGTTACAAAGCAGAACACGATGGGTAAGAGGATAAACTGGGTCAGAAACCACGACTGTTGTAAAACACGTAGCCGCAGGGACGAAGGCGTGGACGCCACTCATCACGGAGACAGAAATAGACAGGAAAGCAGAAAAGAGGAGGGAGAGGCAGACAGTGGAAATAAAGACACGCATCACAGACAAGCGCATATCTTCCAGCTCTAACTGCAGCTCTGTCAGCCCCGTCTACCCGGAAAATGACAACTAACCAGTTCCTGTCAGCATTATTGCCAAAAAATGTTTCTTCAAGGGGAGAGTGCCACCTGTCAATTAGTTAAAGAAACAGTACACCTAAAATAACAGGACTTTTCCTCTCCAGTTGATCTTTTTTCCTCAGATTATGCTGACATGAGATCTATTTTATTTAATGATAATTTATTAACATTGTGTGAATGATTTATTTTGCCATTTTCTTTAAAAATGAAAGGTTTATTTTTAATGAAGAATGTGTTTTTTTTTTTTATCCAAAAATATTCCCGTATGTTACACATGTAACTTTTATTTCCTGTTAATTATGAGGCCACAAATTCCCAGATGGATGGGAGAAAAAAGGGAAATTTGTTCAAATAAAAGTTTAGATGTAAACGGCAAATTAAATTCTAAAGCAGGGTAAAAAAAAAAAAAAGAGGACCTGGAAGAATCTGCTAAAACCAACAGACTGCAGTCAATTAAAGGTGTATTTGTCTCTATCTTTAAAGGGCCAATTTACTTGTGATGAATGTGGGTTTAACTATTGCAGCTTTGCCTCATATTAAACCTGCACAAAACTGGTCATTTGTCTGCTTTGACATTGGTTATCCACCTAGAAGTAATGGTCCTAGAACAAAGGAACATCCGGGATAATTTGGCTGGAGCCAATAAGGGCTCATGCAACAAAAGACAGATGTGAGTCTAAAGGGTTGTCATGTGTTTTTGTAAAAGGAAAACAAAGGGGAAAGAGAGGCAGAAAAAAGGTGGAGCGAGGATGAGAGATTGTATTTGTTGGCTTGTGTGTTCATTATCAGATGCCTTCTGTCCCGCCGTCGGGACGGAAACAGCTGTTCCCCTGTTTTCGCAGAGAAACGTTGGACATTAAAAAAAAATGACTTATTCCTACCAGACCGTCTGTGTGTGTTTGTGTGTGTGTGTGTTTATATTCTGTCTGTCTGTGCCACAGAGAGAGCTTTGCTGTTCCTGCTACAGGGACCGGAGGAAACATCCTGACAGAACTGTGTTGTCTCTCTGACTTGTTTTGACTCTCCGAGTGCTCTGTCACAGTCGGAGGCGTGCTCAGCTGCCGGCTGAATGCAGTCCGCTCAGGGCCGACGCTCTCTGACACGATATCACCATTCTGCCGAGGAAGAGTCGATATAAACCTGAGACAAAGTTGGAAATTCTGTGCAGCTACAGTGCTTTGCAGAGCTATTTATATCACATGAACTTTCACATTTTATTTAACAGATTCACACAAAGTAGCACATAACTGCGGATGGAAAATGAGGCATGGTTTACATTTCTTAAAAAAATTGTATTCAGCCCCTTTACTCTAACACCCCTAAATAGATGCTCCGTGAAGGCCTCAGAGGATCGTTAGAGAACATCACTAAGCCCAAGGAACCAACCAGACAGGTCATAGATATAGCTGTGGAAAAGTTAAAAGAATAAAAGAAGAATTAGGTTATAAAGCGATATCCAGATTGGGGAACATCCAATGGAGCACGCTTCTATCCATCCTCTGTAAATGGCAAGAATGTGGCTTAACTACAAACCCACCAAGACATAAAAACTGATGTAAACTGCCCAGAGGAGGCAGCCATTAATCAGCAACAAAGCTCT
Source organism: Fundulus heteroclitus (assembly GCF_011125445.2). NCBI lineage: Eukaryota > Metazoa > Chordata > Actinopteri > Cyprinodontiformes > Fundulidae > Fundulus > Fundulus heteroclitus. Next base: position 12,729,066 of record NC_046361.1, read on the forward strand.
TGGCAACTCTGAAGGAGCTGCAGAAAGCCACAGCTCAGGTAGGAAAGGTTTCTGAAAAGACAGCTATGAGTCATTCTTCACAAATCGGACATGTTTGACCTACATGCAAATTGCAGTGAGAGGCAAAGAACTAACATTGTGCATCACCATAAACCAGCCGTACTTTGAAACATGGTGGAGGCAGCATTATGCTGTGGAAATGTTTTTTTCTGTTCTGGATTACTGACTGTCCTTAAACTAATTAGCAAAGAATGGACAACGAAAATGATCTCTAGATGTGCAAAGTTGGTAGAGACATACTTTGGTGTCATATATTACACAAGAGGAACAGGTGTATAGTCTTTCAGGGTGGCAACCCAGCCTTGGCTTCACAATATACATTGAACAAATAAGCAATGACGTAGCAAGACAAGAGCAAAAGGCAGCTGCAAGGTTCCACTACCATATGTTTCCACTCATAATTTTTTGTGTGTCTTTGAGTTAGTAAAGGCTGCTGTAGCAGTCGTTTTTTTAAATGTAGTCCTTGTTTGCTTCTTTAATTAAAAAGGCCATATTTCTGAGACAGAGAAAGCAGTCAGATCGGTCTGAATTCTTTTGCCGAAAGAAAAATAAATAAAGTAAATCTGAAGTTTCTTAAAATAGCCTTGATCCATTTTTGTAAGGCTTGTTGCAGCCTGTTGGAACAAAAAGCAGAAAATCCCAGATGTGAGTTTAGTGGAAGTAGAACAAACCAAAAGCTATCACTGCAGGAGCAGCCAGTTAGCAAAGGTGGGTCAGTCCCGCTTCAGAAAGTTAAAGCCCTGCATTGTTTTCCTTCATGTTGTTTACTTAAACCAGGTGATTTTAACCATTAATCCCGGACTATATTGTGGAGCTGGAAAATGGTCAGAACTAATCTCTATACAGGCTTTTTACTGCCAGTTAGACACACATCAAGTCATAAACCTAAAAGTTTGACCTTAAGCAGAGAACCCAAACTGAAGTACTGGTACTGTTGAAAGAGCTGGTCCCAGGTTCTAGCCAAAGCTTAAAAAAATGCACATTTCTTCTAGACCTCCAAGTAGGTTGTTGAAACTCCACCAGAATACTTGAGAGATTTATAAAACAACTGTTTACATTTTCTGTGATAATGCCAACTTTGTGCTGATGACCAGTAACTTCCACAGTGGTCTTAGAGCCCTGTAAGAGCCTCTGCATGGAACACAAAGGTACATTTAACTCTTATCTTGTGTATAGTATGGTATTTTTAGTTCAACAGAGGTCCTTTGCTTCCAATAAGAGTCTTGATGTGAACTCAGTAACCAACTGTAGAGGGAAGAGCCAGTATTAAAGCTGGACCTCAGTAATTCTGTTCTAACTGAGTGTAGCTAAAGCCAGATTTTGCTGTATTTTATGATTGTAAAGAATTATGCAACACAGTCACAAACAGGAAATTTGATACAAGTCGCTGCAGGAAATTTTAATATACTTTTCCTTGTATATGAAAGTTACAGTTTGTGCCAACACATGTTGATTTTAACAACAACAATTTAATTACACACCTATTAGCATGCTCCATATGAGTATGTAAAAAAAAAAAAGATCATTTAGAGATGAACATTGAATGTAAGGCAAGGCAAGGCAAATTTATTTATATAGCACAATTCAGTACAAGACAATACAAAGTGCTTTACATGATTAAGATATACCAAAATAATAAAATGTAGATAGAAAATAGAATAAAAGCAAGTAGGGATAGAATGTAGTAACAAAAAAGAACATTAAAAACAGTAATACTGTTTAACTAGAAAAGTCAAAGGCAATTTTAAACAGATGTGTTTTTAATCTTGATTTAAAAGAACTCAGGCTTTCCACACTTTTACAGTTTTCTGGAAGTTTGTTCCAGATAAGCGGAGCATAGAAACTAAATGCTGCTTCTCCTTGTTTAGTTCTGGTTCTAGGTATGTGGAGTAGACTGGAGCCAGAAGACCTTAATGGTCTGGATGGTTGATACACTGATAACAAGTCTGTAATGTATTTAGGTGCTAAGCCATTTAAGGATTTATAGACTAACAGAAGTATTTTAAAGTCTATTCTCTGAGACACAGGGAGCCAGTGTAAGGACTTTAGAACTGGTGTGATGTGCTCTACTTTCTTAGTCTTAGTGAGGACGCGGGCAGCAGCGTTCTGGATCAGCTGCAGCTGTCTGATACACTTTTTAGGAAGTCCTGTGAAAACACCATTGCAGTAATCAATTCTACTAAATATAAACGCATGGATTAGTTTTTCCAGATCCTGCTGAGACATCAGTCCTTTAATCCTAGAAATGTTCCTCAGGTGATAGAAAGCTGACCTTGTAATTGTCTTTAGATGCTTTTGGAGGTAGTGTAAACTGAATGCATCAATTTAAATCAATGTAAGGAGCACTTCACATTAGAAGAAAATATAACTTGCTTACCTAAAAGAATAACATCAATGCCATTATGAAAAGATGTTCAGATAAACCATTATTGTTGTGGTTCCTGTGTATTTTACAAAGCATATATACATAATTATATTTTTTTTTCTACTTTACAACATTCTTGTGCCCTTTTGTGATTAAAATATTGGTACCACATTCCCTTTGGATAATTAAAAATGTGTTTGTTACAATTCAGATTGTAACAAAGCAGGATTGCAAGGAAAAAAGAAAGAAAGGAGGTAGGACACAAGGAAGGAAGGAAGGAAGGAAGGAAGGAAGGAAGGAAGGAAGGAAGGAAGGAAGGAAGGAAGGAAGGAAGGAAGGAAGGAAGGAAGGAAGGAAGGAAGGAAGGAAGGAAAGAAGGAAGGAAGGAAGGAAGACACCAACAAAACATTTACTTATTGCCAGAAAATAGCTGGATGAGATTTTTTTTAGCACTTACACTGTTTTAGAAGCAGCAGCAGGCCAAATGAAAGTATAAAAACGTGCAAAAAAGTGAATGTTGCATAACAGGTCCCCTTTAAACCAGATTAAACATTAAGCTCTGATATTTTCTCTTCTTCGTCACCACTGCTGGAGGAGGATGGTGGAACTTCTTCGCCCAGCCTCTTTAGCTTGGCCTTGTAATAGGCCTTTTTCATCCTGAAGGCCTTCTCCTTCTGTCGAGTTGCTTTCCTTTTCTCCCTTACCAGCTCCTGTTCCCACGCAAGCACCTTCATCCTGTTTTCCCACTCCAGGATCTTCATCTGTTCCAGCTGCTCCAAGGCCTCCGCTCGCTGCTCAAACTCAAATCTAGAAATGTCCACAGTGTTGTGATGAGCTAGGCGGCGGCTGATGTCCTCCTCCTTGATGTCAGATCCCTCAAGATGGTGGCTGATGGTCCTTGAGGTTCCTGTGAAGATTGAGGCGACAAAGGAAACTCAGGTTGAATATTTTGTAACGTGACAAGCAAAACAGCTTTTAAACTGTTTCACTTGGTCGGTTTTTGATATGCATTGTGACTCACCACCCAGGGTTGAACATGTACTTAGGCACTAGAAACTGGGTTATCTGACTCATATCTTCCAATTTAATGCTAAAGGGCTATTTAAAGTTGTTTTATCAAAATAATTTTAAATGACTTAGACCAGGTGTGTCCAAAGTGTGGCCCTGGGGCCATTTGCGGCCCTTGTGCTGATTTTATGCGGCCCTCCAACTGCATTTCGAGAAACATTTACCCAAACAGCACGTTTTACTTTTAATTAGAGCAAAATTATTACAGAAGAGTTAAGATGTTACAATTGAACGTTAAGTATAACACAAAACATGTGTCTTTTA